>NW_026690033.1:0-259591 GCF_943734765.1 Anopheles ziemanni | reverse complement strand
AAATGCTCGTTGGAAACGTTCAAAATGACCAAAGAAGCTAGGCGAAATGCTTAGAGGAATGCCTAGCTCGATAGCTCAATTCGGGCCGAAATAACGTAAATGCTCTTTTTCTGAAAAAACCTCCAACTTTAATCGTGAATAGCTCGAAAACTAGAAGAGATAAAAGGACGCCGTTTTCAGCAAAAGAAAGGAAATTTGACGTAGGACCGTCAACATGGGGGTCAAATTTAACGTAGGACGTAAGACAAAAAAGTTACAAGCGTTCAAAGATAGGCAATTTTTGAGGTTTTTTTCAAAACAAAATTGCTGATTTCAAGTAAAAACTTCCAAGTTAAGCACAAAAAATTTGCATGCTGGATGGTAATCTGCATGGTTTAGTTTAAATATCTATCAAAGAGCATAAAAATACCCCTTAAGTCCTTAAAAAGACCGAAAATGTACTTTGGAGATGCTTGAAAATCTTTTCCAAGTACTTGGAAAGACCGAAAATGTACTATGGAGATGCTTAAAAATCGCTAAGAAGTACTTGAAAAGACTGAAAATATACTTTGGAGTCACTTAAAAGTCACTCAAAATACTTGAAAAGCTCAAAAATGTCCTTTGGAGATGCTTAAGAAGCCCCCCAAGTACTTGGAAAGACTGAAAATGTTCTTTGGCGAGGCTTGAAAATCACTTCCAAATACTTGGAATAACTGAAAATGTACTTTAAAGATGCTTGAAAATCACCCCGAAATACTTGGAAAGACCGAAAATGTACTTTAAAGATGCTTGAAAATCACTCCGAAATACTTGGAAAGACCGAAAATGTACTTTGGAGATGCTTGAAAATCACTCCGAAATACTTGGAAAGACCGAAAATATACTTTGGAGGTGCTTGAAAAATCACTCCCAAATACTTGGAAAGCCCGAAAATGTACTTTGGAGATGCTTGAAAAATCACTCCGAAATACTTGGAAAGACCGAAAATATACTGTGGAGGTGCTTGAAAATCACTCCCAAATACTTGGAAAGCCCGAAAATGTACTTTGGAGATGCTTGAAAATCACTCCGAAATACTTGGAAAGCCCGAAAATGTACTTTGGAGATGCTTGAAAATCACTCCGAAATACTTGGAAAGATCGAAAATGCTCGTTGGAAACGTTCAAAAATGACCAAAGAAGCTAGGCGAAATGCTTAGAGGAATGCCTAGCTCGATAGCTCAATTCGGGCCGAAATAACGTAAATGCTCTTTTTCTGAAAAAACCTCCAACTTTAATCGTGAATAGCTCGAAAACTAGAAGAGATAAAAGGACGCCGTTTTCAGCAAAAGAAAGGAAATTTGACGTAGGACCGTCAACATGGGGGTCAAATTTAACGTAGGACGTAAGACAAAAAAAGTTACAAGCGTTCAAAGATAGGCAATTTTTGAGGTTTTTTTTCAAAACAAAATTGCTGATTTCAAGTAAAAACTTCCAAGTTAAGCACAAAAATTTGCATGCTGGATGGTAATCTGCATGTTTTAGTTCAAATATCTATCAAAGAGCATAAAAATACCCCTTAAGTCCTTAAAAAGACCGAAAATGTACTTTGGAGATGCTTGAAAATCTTTTCCAAGTACTTGGAAAGACCGAAAATGTACTATGGAGATGCTTAAAAATCGCTAAGAAGTACTTGAAAAGACTGAAAATATACTTTGGAGTCACTTGAAAGTCACTCAAAATACTTGAAAAGCTCAAAAATGTCCTTTGGAGATGCTTAAGAAGCCCCCCAAGTACTTGGAAGGACTGAAATTGTTCTTTGGCGAGGCTTGAAAATCACTTCCAAATACTTGGAATAACTGAAAATGTACTTTAAAGATGCTTGAAAATCACCCCGAAATACTTGGAAAGACCGAAAATGTACTTTAAAGATGCTTGAAAATCACTCCGAAATACTTGGAAAGACCGAAAATGTACTTTGAAGATGCTTGAAAATCACTCCGAAATACTTGGAAAGACCGGAAATATACTGTGGAGGTGCTTGAAAATCACTCCCAAATACTTGAAAAGCCCGAAAATGTACTTTGGAGATGCTTGAAAATCACTCCGAAATACTTGGAAAGCCCGAAAATGTACTTTGGAGATGCTTGAAAATCACTCCGAAATACTTGGAAAGATCGAAAATGCTCGTTGGAAACGTTCAAAATGACCAAAGAAGCTAGGCGAAATGCTTAGAGGAATGCCTAGCTCGATAGCTCAATTCGGGCCGAAATAACGTAAATGCTCTTTTTCTGAAAAAACCTCCAACTTTAATCGTGAATAGCTCGAAAACTAGAAGAGATAAAAGGACGCCGTTTTCAGCAAAAGAAAGGAAATTTGACGTAGGACCGTCAACATGGGGGTCAAATTTAACGTAGGACGTAAGACAAAAAAGTTACAAGCGTTCAAAGATAGGCAATTTTTGAGGTTTTTTTCAAAACAAAATTGCTGATTTCAAGTAAAAACTTCCAAGTTAAGCACAAAAATTTGCATGCTGGATGGTAATCTGCATGGTTTAGTTTAAATATCTATCAAAGAGCATAAAAATACCCCTTAAGTCCTTAAAAAGACCGAAAATGTACTTTGGAGATGCTTGAAAATCTTTTCCAAGTACTTGGAAAGACCGAAAATGTACTATGGAGATGCTTAAAAATCGCTAAGAAGTACTTGAAAAGACTGAAAATATACTTTGGAGTCACTTGAAAGTCACTCAAAATACTTGAAAAGCTCAAAAATGTCCTTTGGAGATGCTTAAGAAGCCCCCCAAGTACTTGGAAAGACTGAAAATGTTCTTTGGCGAGGCTTGAAAATCACTTCCAAATACTTGGAATAACTGAAAATGTACTTTAAAGATGCTTGAAAATTACCCCGAAATACTTGGAAAGACCGAAAATGTTCTTTAAAGATGCTTGAAAATCATTCCGAAATACTTGGAAAGGCCGAAAATGTTTTTTAGAGATGCTTGAAAATCACTCCGAAATACTTGGAAAGACCGAAAATGTACTTTGGAGATGCTAGAAAATCACTCGGAAATACTTGGAAAGACCGAAAATATACTTTGGAGGTGCTTGAAAATCACTCCGAAATACTTGGAAAGCCCGAAAATGTACTTTGGAGATGCTTGAAAATCACTCCGAAATACTTGGAAAGATCGAAAATGCTCGTTGGAAACGTTCAAATGACCAAAGAAGCTAGGCGAAATGCTTAGAGGAATGCCTAGCTCGATAGCTCAATTCGGGCCGAAATAACGTAAATGCTCTTTTTCTGAAAAAACCTCCAACTTTAATCGTGAATAGCTCGAAAACTAGAAGAGATAAAAGGACACCGTTTTCAGCAAAAGAAAGGAAATTTGACGTAGGACCGTCAACATGGGGGTCAAATTTAACGTAGGACGTAAGACAAAAAAGTAACAAGCGTTCAAAGATAGGCAATTTTTGAGGTTTTTTTCAAAACAAAATTGCTGATTTCAAGTAAAAACTTCCAAGTTAAGCACAAAAATTTGCATGCTGGATGGTAATCTGCATGGTTTAGTTTAAATATCTATCAAAGAGCATAAAAATACCCCTTAAGTCCTTAAAAAGACCGAAAATGTTCTTTGGAGATGCTTGAAAATCTTTTCCAGGTACTTGGAAAGACCGAAAATGTACTATGGAGATGCTTAAAAATCGCTAAGAAGTACTTGAAAAGACTGAAAATATACTTTGGAGTCACTTGAAAGTCACTCAAAATACTTGAAAAGCTCAAAAATGTCCTTTGGAGATGCTTAAGAAGCCCCCCAAGTACTTGGAAAGACTGAAAATGTTCTTTGGCGAGGCTTGAAAATCACTTCCAAATACTTGGAATAACTGAAAATGTACTTTAAAGATGCTTGAAAATTACCCCGAAATACTTGGAAAGACCGAAAATGTACTTTAAAGATGCTTGAAAATTACCCCGAAATACTTGGAAAGACCGAAAATGTTCTTTAAAGATGCTTGAAAATCATTCCGAAATACTTGGAAAGGCCGAAAATGTACTTTAGAGATACTTGAAAATCACTCGGAAATACTTGGAAAGACCGAAAATATACTTTGGAGGTGCTTGAAAATCACTCCGAAATACTTGGAAAGCCCGAAAATGTACTTTGGAGATGCTTGAAAATCACTCCGAAATACTTGGAAAGACCGAAAATGCTCGTTGGAAACGTTCAAAATGACCAAAGAAGCTTGGCGAAATGCTTAGAGGAATGCCTAGCTCGATAGCTCAATTCGGGCCGAAATAACGTAAATGCCCTTTTTCTGAAAAAACCTCCAACTTTAAACGTGAATAGCTCGAAAAACTAGAAGAGATAAAAGGACGCCGTTTTCAGCAAAAGAAAGGAAATTTGACGTAGGACCATCAACATGGGGGTCAAATTTAACGTAGGACGAAAGACAAAAAAGTTACAAGCGTTCAAAGATAGGCAATTTTTGAGGTTTTTTTCAAAACAAAATTGCTGATTTCAAGTAAAAACTTCCAAGTTAAGCACAAAAATTTGCATGCTGGATGGTAATCTGCATGGTTTAGTTTAAATATCTATCAAAGAGCATAAAAATACCCCCTTAAGTCCTTAAAAAGACCGAAAATGTTCTTTGGAGATGCTTGAAAATCTTTTCCAAGTACTTGGAAAAGACCGAAAATGTACTATGGAGATGCTTAAAAATCGCTAAGAAGTACTTGAAAAGACTGAAAATATACTTTGGAGTCACTTGAAAGTCACTCAAAATACTTGAAAAGCTCAAAAATGTCCTTTGGAGATGCTTAAGAAGCCCCCCAAGTACTTGGAAAGACTGAAAATGTTCTTTGGCGAGGCTTGAAAATCACTTCCAAATACTTGGAATAACTGAAAATGTACTTTAAAGATGCTTGAAAATTACCCCCGAAATACTTGGAAAGACCGAAAATGTACTTTAAAGATGCTTGAAAATTACCCCGAAATACTTGGAAAGACCGAAAATGTACTTTAAAGATGCTTGAAAATCACTCCGAAATACTTGGAAAGACCGAAAATGTACTTTGGAGATGCTAGAAAATCTCTCGGAAATACTTGGAAAGACCGAAAATATACTTTGGAGATGCTTGAAAATCACTCCGAAATACTTGGAAAGCCCGAAAATGTACTTTGGAGATGCTTGAAAATCACTCCGAAATACTTGGAAAGATCGAAAATGCTCGTTGGAAACGTTCAAAATGACCAAAGAAGCTAGGCGAAATGCTTAGAGGAATGCCTAGCTCGATAGCTCAATTCGGGCCGAAATAACGTAAATGCCCTTTTTCTGAAAAAACCTCCAACTTTAAACGTGAATAGCTCGAAAACTAGAAGAGATAAAAGGACGCCGTTTTCAGCAAAAGAAAGGAAATTTGACGTAGGACCATCAACATGGGGGTCAAATTTAACGTAGGACGAAAGATAAAAAAGTTACAAGCGTTCAAAAGATAGGCAATTTTTGAGGTTTTTTTCAAAACAAAATTGCTGATTTCAAGTAAAAACTTCCAAGTTAAGCACAAAAATTTGCATGCTGGATGGTAATCTGCATGGTTTAGTTTAAATATCTATCAAAGAGCATAAAAATACCCCTTAAGTCCTTAAAAAGACCGAAAATGTACTTTGGAGATGCTTGAAAATCTGTTCCAAGTACTTGGAAAGACCGAAAATGTACTATGGAGATGCTTAAAAATCGCTAAGAAGTACTTGAAAAGACTGAAAATATACTTTGGAGTCACTTAAAAGTCACTCAAAATACTTGAAAAGCTCAAAAATGTCCTTTGGAGATGCTTAAGAAGCCCCCCAAGTACTTGGAAAGACTGAAAATGTTCTTTGGCGAGGCTTGAAAATCACTTCCAAATACTTGGAATAACTGAAAATGTACTTTAAAGATGCTTGAAAATCACCCCGAAATACTTGGAAAGACCGAAAATGTACTTTAAAGATGCTTGAAAATCACTCCGAAATACTTGGAAAGACCGAAAATGTACTTTGAAGATGCTTGAAAATCACTCCGAAATACTTGGAAAGACCGAAAATATACTGTGGAGGTGCTTGAAAATCACTCCCAAATACTTGGAAAGCCCGAAAATGTACTTTGGAGATGCTTGAAAATCACTCCGAAATACTTGGAAAGCCCGAAAATGTACTTTGGAGATGCTTGAAAATCACTCCGAAATACTTGGAAAGACCGAAAATGCTCGTTGGAAACGTTCAAAATGACCAAAGAAGCTAGGCGAAATGCTAGAGGAATGCCTAGCTCGATAGCTCAATTCGGGCCGAAATAACGTAAATGCTCTTTTTCTGAAAAAACCTCCAACTTTAATCGTGAATAGCTCGAAAACTAGAAGAGATAAAAGGACGCCGTTTTCAGCAAAAGAAAGGAAATTTGACGTAGGACCGTCAACATGGGGGTCAAATTTAACGTAGGACGTAAGACAAAAAAGTTACAAGCGTGCAAAGATAGGCAATTTTTGAGGTTTTTTTCAAAACAAAATTGCTGATTTCAAGTAAAAACTTCCAAGTTAAGCACAAAAATTTGCATGCTGGATGGTAATCTGCATGGTTTAGTTTAAATATCTATCAAAGAGCATAAAAATACCCCTTAAGTCCTTAAAAAGACCGAAAATGTACTTTGGAGATGCTTGAAAATCTTTTCCAAGTACTTGGAAAGACCGAAAATGTACTATAGAGATGCTTAAAAATCGCTAAGAAGTACTTGAAAAAGACTGAAAATATACTTTGGAGTCACTTGAAAGTCACTCAAAATACTTGAAAAGCTCAAAAATGTCCTTTGGAGATGCTTAAGAAGCCCCCCAAGTACTTGGAAAGACTGAAAATGTTCTTTGGCGAGGCTTGAAAATCACTTCCAAATACTTGGAATAACTGAAAATGTACTTTAAAGATGCTTGAAAATTACCCCGAAATACTTGGAAAGACCGAAAATGTTCTTTAAAGATGCTTGAGAATCATTCCGAAATACTTGGAAAGGCCGAAAATGTACTTTAGAGATGCTTGAAAATCACTCCGAAATACTTGGAAAGACCGAAAATGTACTTTGGAGATGCTAGAAAATCACTCGGAAATACTTGGAAAGACCGAAAATATACTTTGGAGGTGCTTGAAAATCACTCCGAAATACTTGGAAAGCCCGAAAATGTACTTTGGAGATGCTTGAAAATCACTCCGAAATACTTGGAAAGACCGAAAATGCTCGTTGGAAACGTTCAAAATGACCAAAGAAGCTAGGCGAAATGCTTAGAGGAATGCTTAGCTCGATAGCTCAATTCGGGCCGAAATAACGTAAATGCTCTTTTTCTGAAAAAACCTCCAACTTTAAACGTGAATAGCTCGAAAACTAGAAGAGATAAAAGGACGCCGTTTTCAGCAAAAGAAAGGAAATTTGACGTAGGACCGTCAACATGGGGGTCAAATTTAACGTAGGACGTAAGACAAAAAAGTTACAAGCGTTCAAAGATAGGCAATTTTTGAGGTTTTTTTCAAAACAAAATTGCTGATTTCAAGTAAAAACTTCCAAGTTAAGCACAAAAATTTGCATGCTGGATGGTAATCTGCATGGTTTAGTTTAAATATCTATCAAAGAGCATAAAAATACCCCTTAAGTCCTTAAAAAGACCGAAAATGTACTTTGGAGATGCTTGAAAATCTGTTTCAAGTACTTGGAAAGACCGAAAATGTACTATGGAGATGCTTAAAAATCGCTAAGAAGTACTTGAAAAGACTGAAAATATACTTTGGAGTCACTTAAAAGTCACTCAAAATACTTGAAAAGCTCAAAAATGTCCTTTGGAGATGCTTAAGAAGCCCCCCAAGTACTTGGAAAGACTGAAAATGTTCTTTGGCGAGGCTTGAAAATCACTTCCAAATACTTGGAATAACTGAAAATGTACTTTAACGATGCTTGAAAATCACCCCGAAATACTTGGAAAGACCGAAAATGTACTTTAAAGATGCTTGAAAATCACTCCGAAATACTTGGAAAGACCGAAAATGTACTTTGAAGATGCTTGAAAATCACTCCGAAATACTTGGAAAGACCGAAAAATATACTTTGGAGGTGCTTGAAAATCACTCCCAAATACTTGGAAAGCCCGAAAATGTACTTTGGAGATGCTTGAAAATCACTCCGAAATACTTGGAAAGCCCGAAAATGTACTTTGGAGATGCTAGAAAATCACTCGGAAATACTTGGAAAGACCGAAAATATACTTTGGAGGTGCTTGAAAATCACTCCGAAATACTTGGAAAGCCCGAAAATGTACTTTGGAGATGCTTGAAAATCACTCCGAAATACTTGGAAAGACCGAAAATGCTCGTTGGAAACGTTCAAAATGACCAAAGAAGCTAGGCGAAATGCTTAGCTAGCTCGATAGCTCAATTCGGGCCGAAATAACGTAAATGCTCTTTTTCTGAAAAAACCTCCAACTTTAATCGTGAATAGCTCGAAAACTAGAAGAGATAAAAGGACGCCGTTTTCAGCAAAAGAAAGGAAATTTGACGTAGGACCGTCAACATGGGGGTCAAATTTAACGTAGGACGTAAGACAAAAAAGTTACAAGCGTGCAAAGATAGGCAATTTTTGAGGTTTTTTTCAAAACAAAATTGCTGATTTCAAGTAAAAACTTCCAAGTTAAGCACAAAAATTTGCATGCTGGATGGTAATCTGCATGGTTTAGTTTAAATATCTATCAAAGAGCATAAAAATACCCCTTAAGTCCTTAAAAAGACCGAAAATGTACTTTGGAGATGCTTGAAAATCTTTTCCAAGTACTTGGAAAGACCGAAAATGTACTATAGAGATGCTTAAAAATCGCTAAGAAGTACTTGAAAAGACTGAAAATATACTTTGGAGTCACTTGAAAGTCACTCAAAATACTTGAAAAGCTCAAAAATGTCCTTTGGAGATGCTTAAGAAGCCCCCCAAGTACTTGGAAAGACTGAAAATGTTCTTTGGCGAGGCTTGAAAATCACTTCCAAATACTTGGAATAACTGAAAATGTACTTTAAAGATGCTTGAAAATTACCCCGAAATACTTGGAAAGACCGAAAATGTTCTTTAAAGATGCTTGAGAATCATTCCGAAATACTTGGAAAGGCCGAAAATGTACTTTAGAGATGCTTGAAAATCACTCCGAAATACTTGGAAAGACCGAAAATGTACTTTGGAGATGCTAGAAAATCACTCGGAAATACTTGGAAAGACCGAAAATATACTTTGGAGGTGCTTGAAAATCACTCCGAAATACTTGGAAAGCCCGAAAATGTACTTTGGAGATGCTTGAAAATCACTCCGAAATACTTGGAAAGACCGAAAATGCTCGTTGGAAACGTTCAAAATGACCAAAGAAGCTAGGCGAAATGCTTAGAGGAATGCTTAGCTCGATAGCTCAATTCGGGCCGAAATAACGTAAATCTCTTTTTATGAAAAAACCTCCAACTTTAAACGTGAATAGCTCGAAAACTAGAAGAGATAAAAGGACGCCGTTTTCAGCAAAAGAAAGGAAATTTGACGTAGGACCGTCAACATGGGGGTCAAATTTAACGTAGGACGTAAGACAAAAAAGTTACAAGCGTTCAAAGATAGGCAATTTTTGAGGTTTTTTTCAAAACAAAATTGCTGATTTCAAGTAAAAACTTCCAAGTTAAGCACAAAAATTTGCATGCTGGATGGTAATCTGCATGTTTTAGTTTAAATATCTATCAAAGAGCATAAAAATACCCCTTAAGTCCTTAAAAAGACCGAAAATGTACTTTGGAGATGCTTGAAAATCTTTTCCAAGTACTTGGAAAGACCGAAAATGTACTATGGAGATGCTTAAAAATCGCTAAGAAGTACTTGAAAAGACTGAAAATATACTTTGGAGTCACTTGAAAGTCACTCAAAATACTTGAAAAGCTCAAAAATGTCCTTTGGAGATGCTTAAGAAGCCCCCCAAGTACTTGGAAAGACTGAAAATGTTCTTTGGCGAGGCTTGAAAATCACTTCCAAATACTTGGAATAACTGAAAATGTACTTTAAAGATGCTTGAAAATTACCCCGAAATACTTGGAAAGACCGAAAATGTACTTTAAAGATGCTTGAAAATCACCCCGAAATACTTGGAAAGACCGAAAATGTACTTTAAAGATGCTTGAAAATCACTCCGAAATACTTGGAAAGACCGAAAATGTACTTTGAAGATGCTTGAAAATCACTCCGAAATACTTGGAAAGACCGAAAATATACTGTGGAGGTGCTTGAAAATCACTCCGAAATACTTGGAAAGCCCGAAAATGTACTTTGGAGATGCTTGAAAATCACTCCGAAATACTTGGAAAGACCGAAAATGCTCGTTGGAAACGTTCAAAATGACCAAAGAAGCTAGGCGAAATGCTTAGAGGAATGCCTAGCTCGATAGCTCAATTCGGGCCGAAATAACGTAAATGCTCTTTTTCTGAAAAAACCTCCAATTTTAAACGTGAATAGCTCGAAAACTAGAAGAGATAAAAAGACGCCGTTTTCAGCAAAAGAAAGGAAATTTGACGTAGGACCGTCAACATGGGGGTCAAATTTAACATAGGACGAAAGACAAAAAAGTTACAAGCGTTCAAAGATAGGCAATTTTTGAGGTTTTTTTCAAAACAAAATTGCTGACTTCAAGTAAAAACTTCCAAGTTTAGCACAAAAATTTGCATGCTGGATGATAATCTACATGGTTTAGTTTAAATATCTATCAAAGAGCATAAAAATACCCCTTAAGTCCTTAAAAAGACCGAAAATGTACTTTGGAGTTGCTTGAAAATCTGTTTCAAGTACTTGGAAAGACCGAAAATGAACTATGCAGATGCTTAAAAATCGCTAAGAAGTACTTGAAAAGACTGAATATATACTTTGGAGTCACTTAAAAGTCACTCAAAATACTTGAAAAGCTCAAAAATGTCCTTTGGAGATGCTTAAGAAGCCCCCCAAGTACTTGGAAAGACTGAAAATGTTCTTTGGCGAGGCTTGAAAATCACTTCCAAATACTTGGAATAACTGAAAATGTACTTTAAAGATGCTTGAAAATCACCCCGAAATACTTGGAAAGACCGAAAATGTACTTTAAAGATGCTTGAAAATCACTCCAAAATACTTGGAAAGACCGAAAATGTACTTTGGAGATGCTTGAAAATCACTCCGAAATACTTGGAAAGACCGAAAATATACTTTGGAGGTGCTTGAAAATCACTCCCAAATACTTGGAAAGCCCGAAAATGTACTTTGGAGATGCTTGAAAATCACTCCGAAATACTTGGAAAGCCCGAAAATGTACTTTGGAGATGCTTGAAAATCACTCCGAAATACTTGGAAAGATCGAAAATGCTCGTTGGAAACGTTCAAAATGACCAAAGAAGCTAGGCGAAATGCTTAGAGGAATGCCTAGCTCGATAGCTCAATTCGGGCCGAAATAACGTAAATGCTCTTTTTCTGAAAAAACCTCCAACTTTAATCGTGAATAGCTCGAAAACTAGAAGAGATAAAAGGACGCCGTTTTCAGCAAAAGAAAGGAAATTTGACGTAGGACCGTCAACATGGGGGTCAAATTTAACGTAGGACGAAAGACAAAAAAGTTACAAGCGTTCAAAGATAGGCAATTTTTGAGGTTTTTTTCAAAACAAAATTGCTGATTTCAAGTAAAAACTTCCAAGTTAAGCACAAAAATTTGCATGCTGGATGGTAATCTGCATGGTTTAGTTTAAATATCTATCAAAGAGCATAAAAATACCCCTTAAGTCCTTAAAAAGACCGAAAATGTACTTTGGAGATGCTTGAAAATCTTTTCCAAGTACTTGGAAAGACCGAAAATGTACTATGGAGATGCTTAAAAATCGCTAAGAAGTACTTGAAAAGACTGAAAATATACTTTGGAGTCACTTAAAAGACACTCAAAATACTTGAAAAGCTCAAAAATGTCCTTTGGAGATGCTTAAGAAGCCCCCCAAGTACTTGGAAAGACTGAAAATGTTCTTTGGCGAGGCTTGAAAATCACTTCCAAATACTTGGAATAACTGAAAATGTACTTTAAAGATGCTTGAAAATTACCCCGAAATACTTGGAAAGACCGAAAATGTACTTTAAAGATGCTTGAAAATTACCCCGAAATACTTGGAAAGACCGAAAATGTTCTTTAAAGATGCTTGAAAATCATTCCGAAATACTTGGAAAGGCCGAAAATGTACTTTAGAGATACTTGAAAATCACTCGGAAATACTTGGAAAGACCGAAAATATACTTTGGAGGTGCTTGAAAATCACTCCGAAATACTTGGAAAGCCCGAAAATGTACTTTGGAGATGCTTGAAAATCACTCCGAAATACTTGGAAAGACCGAAAATGCTCGTTGGAAACGTTCAAAATGACCAAAGAAGCTAGGCGAAATGCTTAGAGGAATGCCTAGCTCGATAGCTCAATTCGGACCGAAACAACGAAAATGCTCTTTTTCTGAAAAAACCTCCAACTTTAAACGTGAATAGCTCGAAAACTAGAAGAGATAAAAGGACGCCGTTTTCAGCAAAAGAAAGGAATATTGACGTAGGACCGTCAACATGGGGGTCAAATTTAACGTAGGACGAAAGACAAAAAAGTTACAAGCGTTCAAAGATAGGCAATTTTTGAGGTTTTTTTCAAAACAAAATTGCTGATTTCAAGTAAAAACTTCCAAGTTAAGCACAAAAATTTGCAAGCTGGATGGTAATCTGCATGGTTTAGTTTAAATATCTATCAAAGAGCATAAAAATACCCCTTAAGTCCTTAAAAAGACCGAAAATGTACTTTGGAGATGCTTGAAAATCTGTTTCAAGTACTTGGAAAGACCGAAAATGTACTATGGAGATGCTTAAAAATCGCTAAGAAGTACTTGAAAAGACTGAAAATATACTTTGGAGTCACTTAAAAGTCACTCAAAATACTTGAAAAGCTCAAAAATGTCCTTTGGAGATGCTTAAGAAGCCCCCCAAGTACTTGGAAAGACTGAAAATGTTCTTTGGCGAGGCTTGAAAATCACTTCCAAATACTTGGAATAACTGAAAATGTACTTTAAAGATGCTTGAAAATCACCCCGAAATACTTGGAAAGACCGAAAATGTACTTTAAAGATGCTTGAAAATCACTCCGAAATACTTGGAAAGACCGAAAATGTACTTTGAAGATGCTTGAAAATCACTCCGAAATACTTGGAAAGACCGAAAATATACTGTGGAGGTGCTTGAAAATCACTCCCAAATACTTGGAAAGCCCGAAAATGTACTTTGGAGATGCTTGAAAATCACTCCGAAATACTTGGAAAGCCCGAAAATGTACTTTGGAGATGCTTGAAAATCACTCCGAAATACTTGGAAACACCGAAATTGCTCGTTGAAAACGTTCAAAAAGACCAAAGAAGCTAGGCGAAATGCTTAGAGGAATGCTTAGCTCGATAGCTCAATTCGGGCCGAAATAACGTAAATGCTCTTTTTCTGAAAAAACCTCCAACTTTAAACGTGAATAGCTCGAAAACTAGAAGAGATAAAAGGACGCCGTTTTCAGCAAAAGAAAGGAAATTTGACGTAGGACCGTCAACATGGGGGTCAAATTTAACGTAGGACGTAAGACAAAAAAGTTACAAGCGTTCAAAGATAGGCAATTTTTGAGGTTTTTTTCAAAACAAAATTGCTGATTTCAAGTAAAAACTTCCAAGTTAAGCACAAAAATTTGCATGCTGGATGGTAATCTGCATGGTTTAGTTTAAATATCTATCAAAGAGCATAAAAATACCCCTTAAGTCCTTAAAAAGACCGAAAATGTACTTTGGAGATGCTTGAAAATCTTTTCCAAGTACTTGGAAAGACCGAAAATGTACTATGGAGATGCTTAAAAATCGCTAAGAAGTACTTGAAAAGACTGAAAATATACTTTGGAGTCACTTGAAAGTCACTCAAAATACTTGAAAAGCTCAAAAATGTCCTTTGGAGATGCTTAAGAAGCCCCCCAAGTACTTGGAAAGACTGAAAATGTTCTTTGGCGAGGCTTGAAAATCACTTCCAAATACTTGGAATAACTGAAAATGTACTTTAAAGATGCTTGAAAATTACCCCGAAATACTTGGAAAGACCGAAAATGTACTTTAAAGATGCTTGAAAATCACCCCGAAATACTTGGAAAGACCGAAAATGTACTTTAAAGATGCTTGAAAATCACTCCGAAATACTTGGAAAGACCGAAAATGTACTTTGAAGATGCTTGAAAATCACTCGGAAATACTTGGAAAGACCGAAAATATACTTTGGAGGTGCTTGAAAATCACTCCGAAATACTTGGAAAGCCCGAAAATGTACTTTGGAGATGCTTGAAAATCACTCCGAAATACTTGGAAAGATCGAAAATGCTCGTTGGAAACGTTCAAAATGACCAAAGAAGCTAGGCGAAATGCTTAGAGGAATGCCTAGCTCGATAGCTCAATTCGAGCCGAAATAACGTAAATGCCCTTTTTATGAAAAAACCTCCAACTTTAAACGTGAATAGCTCGAAAACTAGAAGAGATAAAAGGACGCCGTTTTCAGCAAAAGAAAGGAAATTTGACGTAGGACCATCAACATGCGGGCAAATTTAACGTAGGACGAAAGACAAAAAAGTTACAAGCGTTCAAAGATAGGCAATTTTTGAGGTTTTTTTCAAAACAAAATTGCTGATTTCAAGTAAAAACTTCCAAGTTTAGCACAAAAATTTGCAAGCTGGATGGTAATCTGCATGGTTTAGTTTAAATATCTATCAAAGAGCATAAAAATACCCCTTAAGTCCTTAAAAAGGCCGAAAATGTACTTTGGAGATGCTTGAAAATCTTTTCCAAGTACTTGGAAAGACCGAAAATGTACTATGGAGATGCTTAAAAATCGCTAAGAAGTACTTGAAAAGACTGAAAATATACTTTGGAGTCACTTGAAAGTCACTCAAAATACTTGAAAAGCTCAAAAATGTCCTTTGGAGATGCTTAAGAAGCCCCCCAAGTACTTGGAAAGACTGAAAATGTTCTTTGGCGAGGCTTGAAAATCACTTCCAAATACTTGGAATAACTGAAAATGTACTTTAAAGATGCTTGAAAATCACCCCGAAATAATTGGAAAGACCGAAAATGTACTTTAAAGATGCTTGAAAATCACTCCGAAATACTTGGAAAGACCGAAAATGTACTTTGGAGATGCTTGAAAATCACTCCGAAATACTTGGAAAGACCGAAAATATACTTTGGAGGTGCTTGAAAATCACTCCCAAATACTTGGAAAGCCCGAAAATGTACTTTGGAGATGCTTGAAAATCACTCCGAAATACTTGGAAAGCCCGAAAATGTACTTTGGAGATGCTTGAAAATCACTCCGAAATACTTGGAAAGACCGAAAATGCTCGTTGGAAACGTTCAAAATGACCAAAGAAGCTAGGCGAAATGCTTAGAGGAATGCCTAGCTCGATAGCTCAATTCGGGCCGAAATAACGTAAATGCTCTTTTTCTGAAAAAACCTCCAACTTTAAACGTGAATAGCTCGAAAACTAGAAGAGATAAAAGGACGCCGTTTTCAGCAAAAGAAAGGAAATTTGACGTAGGACCATCAACATGGGGGTCAAATTTAACGTAGGACAAAAGACAAAAAAGTTACAAGCGTTCAAAGATAGGCAATTTTTGAGGTTTTTTTCAAAACAAAATTGCTGATTTCAAGTAAAAACTTCCAAGTTTAGCACAAAAATTTGCAAGCTGGATGGTAATCTGCATGGTTTAGTTTAAATATCTATCAAAGAGCATAAAAATACCCCTTAAGTCCTTAAAAAGACCGAAAATGTACTTTGGAGATGCTTGAAAATCTTTTCCAAGTACTTGGAAAGACCGAAAATGTACTATGGAGATGCTTAAAAATCGCTAAGAAGTACTTGAAAAGACTGAAAATATACTTTGGAGTCACTTAAAAGACACTCAAAATACTTGAAAAGCTCAAAAATGTCCTTTGGAGATGCTTAAGAAGCCCCCCAAGTACTTGGAAAGACTGAAAATGTTCTTTGGCGAGGCTTGAAAATCACTTCCAAATACTTGGAATAACTGAAAATGTACTTTAAAGATGCTTGAAAATTACCCCGAAATACTTGGAAAGACCGAAAATGTTCTTTAAAGATGCTTGAAAATCATTCCGAAATACTTGGAAAGGCCGAAAATGTACTTTAGAGATGCTTGAAAATCACTCCGAAATACTTGGAAAGACCGAAAATGTACTTTGGAGATGCTAGAAAATCACTCGGAAATACTTGGAAAGACCGAAAATATACTTTGGAGGTGCTTGAAAATCACTCCGAAATACTTGGAAAGCCCGAAAATGTACTTTGGAGATGCTTGAAAATCACTCCGAAATACTTGGAAAGACCGAAAATGCTCGTTGGAAACGTTCAAAATGACCAAAGAAGCTAGGCGAAATGCTTAGAGGAATGCCTAGCTCGATAGCTCAATTCGGGCCGAAATAACGTAAATGCCCTTTTTATGAAAAAACCTCCAACTTTAAACGTGAATAGCTCGAAAACTAGAAGAGATAAAAGGACGCCGTTTTCAGCAAAAGAAAGGAAATTTGACGTAGGACCATCAACATGGGGGCAAATTTAACGTAGGACGAAAGACAAAAAAGTTACAAGCGTTCAAAGATAGGCAATTTTTGAGGTTTTTTTCAAAACAAAATTGCTGATTTCAAGTAAAAACTTCCAAGTTTAGCACAAAAATTTGCAAGCTGGATGGTAATCTGCATGGTTTAGTTTAAATATCTATCAAAGAGCATAAAAATACCCCTTAAGTCCTTAAAAAGGCCGAAAATGTACTTTGGAGATGCTTGAAAATCTTTTCCAAGTAATTGGAAAGACCGAAAATGTACTATGGAGATGCTTAAAAATCGCTAAGAAGTACTTGAAAAGACTGAAAATATACTTTGGAGTCACTTGAAAGTCACTCAAAATACTTGAAAAGCTCAAAAATGTCCTTTGGAGATGCTTAAGAAGCCCCCCAAGTACTTGGAAAGACTGAAAATGTTCTTTGGCGAGGCTTGAAAATCACTTCCAAATACTTGGAATAACTGAAAATGTACTTTAAAGATGCTTGAAAATCACCCCGAAATAATTGGAAAGACCGAAAATGTACTTTAAAGATGCTTGAAAATCACTCCGAAATACTTGGAAAGACCGAAAATGTACTTTGGAGATGCTTGAAAATCACTCCGAAATACTTGGAAAGACCGAAAATATACTTTGGAGGTGCTTCAAAATCACTCCCAAATACTTGGAAAGCCCGAAAATGTACTTTGGAGATGCTTGAAAATCACTCCGAAATACTTGGAAAGCCCGAAAATGTACTTTGGAGATGCTTGAAAATCACTCCGAAATACTTGGAAAGACCGAAAATGCTCGTTGGAAACGTTCAAAATGACCAAAGAAGCTAGGCGAAATGCTTAGAGGAATGCCTAGCTCGATAGCTCAATTCGGGCCGAAATAACGTAAATGCTCTTTTTCTGAAAAAACCTCCAACTTTAAACGTGAATAGCTCGAAAACTAGAAGAGATAAAAGGACGCCGTTTTCAGCAAAAGAAAGGAAATTTGACGTAGGACCATCAACATGGGGGTCAAATTTAACGTAGGACAAAAGACAAAAAAGTTACAAGCGTTCAAAGATAGGCAATTTTTGAGGTTTTTTTCAAAACAAAATTGCTGATTTCAAGTAAAAACTTCCAAGTTTAGCACAAAAATTTGCAAGCTGGATGGTAATCTGCATGGTTTAGTTTAAATATCTATCAAAGAGCATAAAAATACCCCTTAAGTCCTTAAAAAGGCCGAAAATGTACTTTGGAGATGCTTGAAAATCTTTTCCAAGTACTTGAAAAGACCGAAAATGTACTATGGAGATGCTTAAAAATCGCTAAGAAGTACTTGAAAAGACTGAAAATATACTTTGGAGTCACTTGAAAGTCACTCAAAATACTTGAAAAGCTCAAAAATGTCCTTTGGAGATGCTTAAGAAGCCCCCCAAGTACTTGGAAAGACTGAAAATGTTCTTTGGCGAGGCTTGAAAATCACTTCCAAATACTTGGAATAACTGAAAATGTACTTTAAAGATGCTTGAAAATTACCCCGAAATACTTGGAAAGACCGAAAATGTTCTTTAAAGATGCTTGAAAATCATTCCGAAATACTTGGAAAGGCCGAAAATGTACTTTAGAGATGCTTGAAAATCACTCCGAAATACTTGGAAAGACCGAAAATGTACTTTGGAGATGCTAGAAAATCACTCGGAAATACTTGGAAAGACCGAAAATATACTTTGGAGGTGCTTGAAAATCACTCCGAAATACTTGGAAAGCCCGAAAATGTACTTTGGAGATGCTTGAAAATCACTCCGAAATACTTGGAAAGACCGAAAATGCTCGTTGGAAACGTTCAAAATGACCAAAGAAGCTAGGCGAAATGCTTAGAGGAATGCTTAGCTCGATAGCTCAATTCGGGCCGAAATAACGTAAATGCCCTTTTTCTGAAAAAACCTCCAACTTTAAACGTGAATAGCTCGAAAACTAGAAGAGATAAAAGGACGCCGTTTTCAGCAAAAGAAAGGAAATTTGACGTAGGACCATCAACATGGGGGTCAAATTTAACGTAGGACGAAAGACAAAAAAGTTACAAGCGTTCAAAGATAGGCAATTTTTGAGGTTTTTTTCAAAACAAAATTGCTGATTTCAAGTAAAAACTTCCAAGTTAAGCACAAAAATTTGGTTTAGTTTAAATATCTATCAAAGAGCATAAAAATACCCCTTAAGTCCTTAAAAAGACCGAAAGTGTACTTTGGAGATGCTTGAAAATCTTTTCCAAGTACTTGGAAAGACCGAAAATGTACTATGGAGATGCTTAAAAATCGCTAAGAAGTACTTGAAAAGACTGAAAATATACTTTGGAGTCACTTGAAAGTCACTCAAAATACTTGAAAAGCTCAAAAATGTCCTTTGGAGATGCTTAAGAAGCCCCCAAGTACTTGGAAAGACTGAAAATGTTCTTTGGCGAGGCTTGAAAATCACTTCCAAATACTTGGAATAACTGAAAATGTACTTTAAAGATGCTTGAAAATTACCCCGAAATACTTGGAAAGACCGAAAATGTTCTTTAAAGATGCTTGAAAATCATTCCGAAATACTTGGAAAGGCCGAAAATGTACTTTAGAGATGCTTGAAAATCACTCCGAAATACTTGGAAAGACCGAAAATGTACTTTGGAGATGCTAGAAAATCACTCGGAAATACTTGGAAAGACCGAAAATATACTTTGGAGGTGCTTGAAAATCACTCCGAAATACTTGGAAAGCCCGAAAATGTACTTTGGAGATGCTTGAAAATCACTCCGAAATACTTGGAAAGACCGAAAATGCTCGTTGGAAACGTTCAAAATGACCAAAGAAGCTAGGCGAAATGCTTAGAGGAATGCTTAGCTCGATAGCTCAATTCGGGCCGAAATAACGTAAATGCCCTTTTTCTGAAAAAACCTCCAACTTTAAACGTGAATAGCTCGAAAACTAGAAGAGATAAAAGGACGCCGTTTACAGCAAAAGAAAGGAAATTTGACGTAGGACCATCAACATGGGGGTCAAATTTAACGTAGGACGAAAGACAAAAAAGTTACAAGCGTTCAAAGATAGGCAATTTTTGAGGTTTTTTTTCAAAACAAAATTGCTGATTTCAAGTAAAAACTTCCAAGTTAAGCACAAAAATTTGGACTTCCAAGTTAAGCACAAAAATTTGCATGCTGGATGGTAATCTGCATGGTTTAGTTTAAATATCTATCAAAGAGCATAAAAATACCCCTTAAGTCCTTAAAAAGACCGAAAATGTACTTTGGAGATGCTTGAAAATCTTTTCCAAGTACTTGGAAAGACCGAAAATGTACTTTGGAGATGCTTAAAAATCGCTAAGAAGTACTTGAAAAGACTGAAAATATACTTTGGAGTCACTTGAAAGTCACTCAAAATACTTGAAAAGCTCAAAAATGTCCTTTGGAGATGCTTAAGAAGCCCCCCAAGTACTTGGAAAGACTGAAAATGTTCTTTGGCGAGGCTTGAAAATCACTTCCAAATACTTGGAATAACTGAAAATGTACTTTAAAGATGCTTGAAAATTACCCCGAAATACTTGGAAAGACCGAAAATGTTCTTTAAAGATGCTTGAAAATCATTCCGAAATACTTGGAAAGGCCGAAAATGTACTTTAGAGATGCTTGAAAATCACTCCGAAATACTTGGAAAGACCGAAAATGTACTTTGGAGATGCTAGAAAATCACTCGGAAATACTTGGAAAGACCGAAAATATACTTTGGAGGTGCTTGAAAATCACTCCGAAATACTTGGAAAGCCCGAAAATGTACTTTGGAGATGCTTGAAAATCACTCCGAAATACTTGGAAAGACCGAAAATGCTCGTTGGAAACGTTCAAAATGACCAAAGAAGCTAGGCGAAATGCTTAGAGGAATGCTTAGCTCGATAGCTCAATTCGGGCCGAAATAACGTAAATGCCCTTTTTCTGAAAAAAACCTCCAACTTTAAACGTGAATAGCTCGAAAACTAGAAGAGATAAAAGGACGCCGTTTTCAGCAAAAGAAAGGAAATTTGACGTAGGACCGACAACATGGGGGTCAAATTTAACGTAGGACGAAAGACAAAAAGTTACAAGCGTTCAAAGATAGGCAATTTTTGAGGTTTTTTTCAAAACAAAATTGCTGATTTCAAGTAAAAACTTCCAAGTTTAGCACAAAAATTTGCAAGCTGGATGATAATCTACATGGTTTAGTTTAAAAATCTATCAAAGAGCATAAAAATACCCCTTAAGTCCTTAAAAAGACCGAAAATGTACTTTGGAGTTGCTTGAAAATCTGTTTCAAGTACTTGGAAAGACCGAAAATGTACTATGGAGATGCTTAAAAATCGCTAAGAAGTACTTGAAAAGACTGAATATATACTTTGGAGTCACTTAAAAGTCACTCAAAATACTTGAAAAGCTCAAAAATGTCCTTTGGAGATGCTTAAGAAGCCCCCCAAGTACTTGGAAAGACTGAAAATGTTCTTTGGCGAGGCTTGAAAATCACTTCCAAATACTTGGAATAACTGAAAATGTACTTTAAAGGTGCTTGAAAATCACCCCGAAATACTTGGAAAGACCGAAAATGTACTTTAAAGATGCTTGAAAATCACTCCGAAATACTTGGAAAGACCGAAAATGTACTTTGGAGATGCTTGAAAATCACTCCGAAATACTTGGAAAGACCGAAAATATACTTTGGAGGTGCTTGAAAATCACTCCCAAATACTTGGAAAGCCCGAAAATGTACTTTAAAGATGCTTGAAAATCACCCCGAAATACTTGGAAAGACCGAAAATGTACTTTAAAGATGCTTGAAAATCACTCCGAAATACTTGGAAAGACCGAAAATGTACTTTGGAGATGCTTGAAAATCACTCCGAAATACTTGGAAAGACCGAAAATGTACTTTGGAGGTGCTTGAAAATCACTCCCAAATACTTGGAAAGCCCGAAAATGTACTTTGGAGATGCTTGAAAATCACTCCGAAATACTTGGAAAGCCCGAAAATGTACTTTGGAGATGCTTGAAAATCACTACGAAATACTTGGAAAGACCGAAAATGCTCGTTGGAAACGTTCAAAATGACCAAAGAAGCTAGGCGAAATGCTTAGAGGAATGCCTAGCTCGATAGCTCAATTCGGGCCGAAATAACGTAAATGCTCTTTTTCTGAAAAAAACCTCCAACTTTAAACGTGAATAGCTCGAAAACTAGAAGAGATAAAAGGACGCCGTTTTCAGCAAAAGAAAGGAAATTTGACGTAGGACCGTCAACATGGGGGTCAAATTTAACGTAGGACGAAAGACAAAAAAGTTACAAGCGTTCAAAGATAGGCAATTTTTGAGGTTTTTTTCAAAACAAAATTGCTGATTTCAAGTAAAAACTTCCAAGTTAAGCACAAAAATTTGCATGCTGGATGGTAATCTGCATGGTTTAGTTTAAATATCTATCAAAGAGCATAAAAATACCCCTTAAGTCCTTAAAAAGACCGAAAATGTACTTTGGAGATGCTTGAAAATCTTTTCCAAGTACTTGGAAAGACCGAAAATGTACTATGGAGATGCTTAAAAATCGCTAAGAAGTACTTGAAAAGACTGAAAATATACTTTGGAGTCACTTGAAAGTCACTCAAAATACTTGAAAAGCTCAAAAATGTCCTTTGGAGATGCTTGAAAAGCTCCCCAAGTACTTGGAAAGACTGAAAATGTTCTTTGGCGAGGCTTGAAAATCACTTCCAAATACTTGGAATAACTGAAAATGTACTTTAAAGATGCTTGAAAATCACCCCGAAATACTTGGAAAGACCGAAAATGTTCTTTAAAGATGCTTGAAAATCATTCCGAAATACTTGGAAAGGCCGAAAATGTACTTTAGAGATGCTTGAAAATCACTCCGAAATACTTGGAAAGACCGAAAATGTACTTTGGAGATGCTAGAAAATCACTCGGAAATACTTGGAAAGACCGAAAATATACTTTGGAGGTGCTTGAAAATCACTCCGAAATACTTGGAAAGCCCGAAAATGTACTTTGGAGATGCTTGAAAATCACTCCGAAATACTTGGAAAGACCGAAAATGCTCGTTGGAAACGTTCAAAATGACCAAAGAAGCTAGGCGAAATGCTTAGAGGAATGCTTAGCTCGATAGCTCAATTCGGGCCGAAATAACGTAAATGCCCTTTTTCTGAAAAAACCTCCAACTTTAAACGTGAATAGCTCGAAAACTAGAAGAGATAAAAGGACGCCGTTTTCAGCAAAAGAAAGGAAATTTGACGTAGGACCGTCAACATGGGGGTCAAATTTAACGTAGGACGAAAGACAAAAAAGTTACAAGCGTTCAAAGATAGGCAATTTTTGAGGTTTTTTTCAAAACAAAATTGCTGATTTCTAGTAAAAACTTCCAAGTTTAGCACAAAAATTTGCAAGCTGGATGATAATCTACATGGTTTAGTTTAAATATCTATCAAAGAGCATAAAAATACCCCTTAAGTCCTTAAAAAGACCGAAAATGTTCTTTGGAGATGCTTGAAAATCTTTTCCAAGTACTTGGAAAGACCGAAAATGTACTATGGAGATGCTTAAAAATCGCTAAGAAGTACTTGAAAAGACTGAAAATATACTTTGGAGTCACTTGAAAGTCACTCAAAATACTTGAAAAGCTCAAAAATGTCCTTTGGAGATGCTTAAGAAGCCCCCCAAGTACTTGGAAGGACTGAAAATGTTCTTTGGCGAGGCTTGAAAATCACTTCCAAATACTTGGAATAACTGAAAATGTACTTTAAAGATGCTTGAAAATCACCCCGAAATACTTGGAAAGACCGAAAATGTACTTTAAAGATGCTTGAAAATCACTCCGAAATACTTGGAAAGACTGAAAATGTACTTTGAAGATGCTTGAAAATCACTCCGAAATACTTGGAAAGACCGAAAATATACTGTGGAGGTGCTTGAAAATCACTCCCAAATACTTGGAAAGCCCGAAAATGTACTTTGGAGATGCTTGAAAATCACTCCGAAATACTTGGAAAGCCCGAAAATGTACTTTGGAGATGCTTGAAAATCACTCCGAAATACTTGGAAAGACCGAAAATGCTCGTTGGAAACGTTCAAAATGACCAAAGAAGCTAGGCGAAATGCTTAGAGGAATGCCTAGCTCGATAGCTCAATTCGGGCCGAAATAACGTAAATGCTCTTTTTCTGAAAAAACCTCCAACTTTAATCGTGAATAGCTCGAAAACTAGAAGAGATAAAAGGACGCCGTTTTCAGCAAAAGAAAGGAAATTTGACGTAGGACCGTCAACATGGGGGTCAAATTTAACGTAGGACGTAAGACAAAAAAGTTACAAGCGTTCAAAGATAGGCAATTTTTGAGGTTTTTTTCAAAACAAAATTGCTGATTTCAAGTAAAAACTTCCAAGTTAGGCACAAAAATTTGCATGCTGGATGGTAATCTGCATGGTTTAGTTTAAATATCTATCAAAGAGCATAAAAATACCCCTTAAGTCCTTAAAAAGACCGAAAATGTACTTTGGAGATGCTTGAAAATCTTTTCCAAGTACTTGGAAAGACCGAAAATGTACTATGGAGATGCTTAAAAATCGCTAAGAAGTACTTGAAAAGACTGAAAATATACTTTGGAGTCACTTAAAAGACACTCAAAATACTTGAAAAGCTCAAAAATGTCCTTTGG
This sequence comes from Anopheles ziemanni, assembly GCF_943734765.1. Lineage (NCBI taxonomy): Eukaryota > Metazoa > Arthropoda > Insecta > Diptera > Culicidae > Anopheles > Anopheles ziemanni. The sequence continues at coordinate 235,260 of NW_026690033.1, read as the reverse complement.
AGATGCTTAAGAAGCCCCCCAAGTACTTGGAAGGACTGAAAATGTTCTTTGGCGAGGCTTGAAAATCACTTCCAAATACTTGGAATAACTGAAAATGTACTTTAAAGATGCTTGAAAATTACCCCGAAATACTTGGAAAGACCGAAAATGTTCTTTAAAGATGCTTGAAAATCATTCCGAAATACTTGGAAAGACTGAAAATGTACTTTGAAGATGCTTGAAAATCACTCCGAAATACTTGGAAAGACCGAAAATATACTGTGGAGGTGCTTGAAAATCACTCCCAAATACTTGGAAAGCCCGAAAATGTACTTTGGAGATGCTTGAAAATCACTCCGAAATACTTGGAAAGCCCGAAAATGTACTTTGGAGATGCTTGAAAATCACTCCGAAATACTTGGAAAGACCGAAAATGCTCGTTGGAAACGTTCAAAATGACCAAAGAAGCTAGGCGAAATGCTTAGAGGAATGCCTAGCTCGATAGCTCAATTCGGGCCGAAATAACGTAAATGCCCTTTTTCTGAAAAAACCTCCAACTTTAAACGTGAATAGCTCGAAAACTAGAAGAGATAAAAGGACGCCGTTTTCAGCAAAAGAAAGGAAATTTGACGTAGGACCATCAACATGGGGGTCAAATTTAACGTAGGACGAAAGACAAAAAAGTTACAAGCGTTCAAAGATAGGCAATTTTTGAGGTTTTTTTCAAAACAAAATTGCTGATTTCAAGTAAAAACTTCCAAGTTAAGCACAAAAATTTGCATGCTGGATGGTAATCTGCATGGTTTAGTTTAAATATCTATCAAAGAGCATAAAAATACTCCTTAAGTCCTTAAAAAGACCGAAAATGTACTTTGGAGATGCTTGAAAATCTGTTTCAAGTACTTGGAAAGACCGAAAATGTACTATGGAGATGCTTAAAAATCGCTAAGAAGTACTTGAAAAGACTGAAAATATACTTTGGAGTCACTTAAAAGTCACTCAAAATACTTGAAAAGCTCAAAAATGTCCTTTGGAGATGCTTAAGAAGCCCCCCAAGTACTTGGAAAGACTGAAAATGTTCTTTGGCGAGGCTTGAAAATCACTTCCAAATACTTGGAATAACTGAAAATGTACTTTAAAGATGCTTGAAAATCACCCCGAAATACTTGGAAAGACCGAAAATGTACTTTAAAGATGCTTGAAAATCACTCCGAAATACTTGGAAAGACCGAAAATGTACTTTGGAGATGCTTGAAAATCACTCCGAAATACTTGGAAAGACCGAAAATATACTTTGGAGGTGCTTGAAAATCACTCCCAAATACTTGGAAAGCCCGAAAATGTACTTTGGAGATGCTTGAAAATCACTCCGAAATACTTGGAAAGCCCGAAAATGTACTTTGGAGATGCTTGAAAATCACTCCGAAATACTTGGAAAGATCGAAAATGCTCGTTGGAAACGTTCAAAATGACCAAAGAAGCTAGGCGAAATGCTTAGAGGAATGCCTAGCTCGATAGCTCAATTCGGGCCGAAATAACGTAAATGCTCTTTTTCTGAAAAAACCTCCAACTTTAATCGTGAATAGCTCGAAAACTAGAAGAGATAAAAGGTCGCCGTTTTCAGCAAAGGAAAGGAAATTTGACGTAGAACCGTCAACATGGGGGTCAGATTTAACGTAGGACGAATGACAAAAAAGTTATGAGCGTTCAAAGTTGGGCATTTTTTGACGTATATTCAAAGCAAAATTGCAGGTTTCAAGTATTTTCTTCCAAACGAAGTACTTAAATAAGCAAGGTGTGTATATATTTGCATGTAGAACATAGAATAATCTTGCAAAAAGCTCAAAAATCGATCCCAAGTACTTGGAAATAACAAAAATGTCCTTTGGAGATGCTTGAAAATCGCTCTCAAGTACTTGGAAAGACCGATAATGGACCTTGGAGATGCTTGAAAATCACTCCCAATTACTTAGAAAGATCGATAATGTACCTTGGAGATGCTTGAAAATCGCTCTCAAGTACTTGGAAAGACCGATAATGGACCTTGGAGATGCTTGAAAATCAATCCCAAGTACTTGGAAAGATCGATAATGTACCTTGGAGATGCTTGAAAATCACTCCCAATTACTTAGAAAGATCGATAATGTACCTTGGAGATGCTTGAAAATCACTCCCAAGTACTTAGAAACACCAAAAATGTACTTTGGAAATGCGTGAAAATCACTCCCAAGTACTTGGAAACACCGAAAGTGCTCGTTGGATACGTTCAAAAAGACCAAAGAAGCTAGGCAAAATGCTTAAAGGAATGCCTAGCTCGATAGCTCAATTCGGACCGAAACAACGAAAATGCTCTTTTTCTGAAAAAACCTCCAACTTTAAACGTGAATAGCTCGAAAACTAGAAGAGATAAAAGGTCGCCGTTTTCAGCAAAGGAAAGGAAATTTGACGTAGAACCGTCAACATGCGGGTCAGATTTAACGTAGGACGAATGACAAAAAAGTTATGAGCGTTCAAAGTTGGGCATTTTTTGACGTATTTTCAAAGCAAAATTGCAGGTTTCAAGTATTTTCTTCCAAACGAAGTACTTAAATAAGCAAGATGTGTATATATTTACATGTAGAACATAGAATTATCTTGCAAAAAGCTCAAAAATCGATCACAAGTACTTGGAAATAACAAAAATGTCCTTTGGAGATGCTTGAAAATCGCTCTCAAGTACTTGGAAAGACCGATAATGGACCTTGGAGATGCTTGAAAATCACTCCCAATTACTTAGAAAGATCGATAATGTACCTTGGAGATGCTTGAAAATCGCTCTCAAGTACTTGGAAAGACCGATAATGGACCTTGGAGATGCTTGAAAATCAATCCCAAGTACTTGGAAAGATCGATAATGTACCTTGGAGATGCTTGAAAATCACTCCCAATTACTTAGAAAGATCGATAATGTACCTTGGAGATGCTTGAAAATCACTCCCAAGTACTTAGAAACACCAAAAATGTACTTTGGAAATGCTTGAAAATCACTCCCAAGTACTTGGAAACACCGAAAGTGCTCGTTGGATACGTTCAAAGAGACCAAAGAAGCTAGGCAAAATGCTTAAAGGAATGCCTAGCTCGATAGCTCAATTCGGACCGAAACAACGAAAATGCTCTTTTTCTGAAAAAACCTCCAACTTTAAAAGTGAATAGCTCGAAAACTAGAAGAGATAAAAGGTCGCCGTTTTCAGCAAAGGAAAGGAAATTTGACGTAGAACCGTCAACATGGGGGTCAGATTTAACGTAGGACGAATGACAAAAAAGTTATGAGCGTTCAAAGTTGGGCATTTTTTGACGTATATTCAAAGCAAAATTGCAGGTTTCAAGTATTTTCTTCCAAACGAAGTACTTAAATAAGCAAGGTGTGTATATATTTACATGTAGAACATAGAATAATCTTGCAAAAAGCTCAAAAATCGATCCCAAGTACTTGGAAATAACAAAAATGTCCTTTGGAGATGCTTGAAAATCGCTCTCAAGTACTTGGAAAGACCGATAATGGACCTTGGAGATGCTTGAAAATCAATCCCAAGTACTTGGAAAGATCGATAATGTACCTTGGAGATGCTTGAAAATCACTCCCAATTACTTAGAAAGACCGATAATGTACCTTGGAGATGCTTGAAAATCACTCCCAAGTACTTGGAAACACCAAAAATGTACTTTGGAAATGCTTGAAAATCACTCTCAAGTACTTGGAAAGACCGATAATGTACCTTGGAGATGCTTGAAAATGACTCCCACGTACTTGGAAACACCAAAAATGTACTTTGGAAATGCGTGAAAATCACTCCCAAGTACTTGGAAACACCGAAAGTGCTCGTTGGATACGTTCAAAGAGACCAAAGAAGCTAGGCAAAATGCTTAAAGGAATGCCTAGCTCGATAGCTCAATTCGGACCGAAACAACGAAAATGCTCTTTTTCTGAAAAAACCTCCAACTTTAAACGTGAATAGCTCGAAAACTAGAAGAGATAAAAGGTCGCCGTTTTCAGCAAAGGAAAGGAAATTTGACGTAGAACCGTCAACATTGGGGTCAGATTTAACGTAGGACGAATGACAAAAAAGTTATGAGCGTTCAAAGTTGGGCATTTTTTGACGTATTTTCAAAGCAAAATTGCAGGTTTCAAGTATTTTCTTCCAAACGAAGTACTTAAATAAGCAAGATGTGTATATATTTACATGTAGAACATAGAATTATCTTGCAAAAAGCTCAAAAATCGATCACAAGTACTTGGAAATAACAAAAATGTCCTTTGGAGATGCTTGAAAATCGCTCTCAAGTACTTGGAAAGACCGATAATGGACCTTGGAGATGCTTGAAAATCAATCCCAAGTACTTGGAAAGATCGATAATGTACCTTGGAGATGCTTGAAAATCACTCCCAATTACTTAGAAAGATCGATAATGTACCTTGGAGATGCTTGAAAGTCACTCCCAAGTACTTGGAAAGACCGATAATGTACCTTGGAGATGCTTGAAAATGACTCCCAAGTACTTGGAAACACCAAAAATGAACTTTGGAAATGCTTGAAAATCACTCCCAAGTACTTGGAAACACCGAAAGTGCTCGTTGGATACGTTCAAAGAGACCAAAGAAGCTAGGCAAAATGCTTAAAGGAATGCCTAGCTCGATAGCTCAATTCGGACCGAAACAACGAAAATGCTCTTTTTCTGAAAAAACCTCCAACTTTAAACGTGAATAGCTCGAAAACTAGAAGAGATAAAAGGACGCCGTTTTCAGCAAAAGAAAGGAAATTTGACGTAGGACCGTCAACATAGGGGTCAGATTTAACGTAGGACGAAAGACAAAAAAGTTATGAGCGTTCAAAGTTGGGCAATTTTTGACGTTTTTTCAAAGCAAAATTGCAGGTTTCTAGTATTTTCTTCCAAACTAAGTACTTAAATAAAAAAGCTGTGTATATATTTACATGTAGAACATAGAAGAATCTTGCAAAAAGCTCCAAAATCGATCCCAAGTACTTGGAAATACCAAAAATGTACTTTGGAGATGCTTGAAAATCGCTCTCAAGTACTTCGAAAGACCGATAATGGACCTTGGAGATGCTTAAAAATCAATCCCAAGTACTTGGAAAGATCGATAATGTACCTTGGAGATGCTTTAAATTCACTCCCAATTACTTAGAAAAGTCGATAATGTACCTTGGAGATGCTTGAAAATCACTCCCAAGTACTTGGAAACACCAAAAATGTACTTTGGAAATGCTTGAAAATCACTCTCAAGTACTTGGAAAGACCGATAATGTACCTTGGAGATGCTTGAAAATGACTCCCAAGTACTTGGAAACACCAAAAATGTACTTTGGAAATGCTTGAAAATCACTCCCAAGTACTTGGAAACACCGAAAGTGCTCGTTGGATACGTTCAAAGAGACCAAAGAAGCTAGGCAAAATGCTTAAAGGAATGAGTCAAGACAACGCCAGCGTATACATTGTGGACAACGCCATCGCATACATTGTGGACATCGCCAGAGCATACATTGTGAGTCAACATTCGATCATCGAGACGCGGCCCCCGGACCACAACATTATGCTGAGTTGCAGCTTCCCATAGCAACGCGGACCGCCCGCATTATGCTGAGATTGCAGATTCCCGCAGCGACGCGGACCACCTAGAATCAGAAGACCGTGAACCAACGATCCAGATCGCGAACCGATCATCAGTTGGTATCCAGCATCCGAACACGATAGTTGGGTATTAACCCGCACATATGTTGTAGGAAATAAAGTTTAAGTTTTTTTAAAACTCAAACACCCGCAGCAGTGCGTTAACTCGTTTTTCTTCCTTTAACTAAAAACTGAAGAAAAAAATCTAAGCCCAATTCCACATGCTTCATACCTCGTTTTTCGTTCTTCCAAGCAAAGGTAAGCACCATCTACAATGCTTCGGGCTACTTTTGACGTTCTTCCCAGCAAAATTAAGCACCTTCTCCAATGCTTCAGACTACTTTTTACGTTCTTCCCAGCAAAATTAAGCACCATCCAACATGCTCCGGATTACGTTTTTCTCTTTTCAACTAAAAACTGAAAAAAATCTAAGCCCAATTCCACATGCTTCATACCTCGTTTTTCGTTCTTCCAAGCAAAGGTAAGCACCATCTACAATGCTTCGGGCTACTTTTGACGTTCTTCCCAGCAAAATTAAGCACCTTCTCCAATGCTTCAGACTACTTTTTAGGTTCTTCTTAGCAAAATTAGACACCATCCAACATGCTCCGGATTACGTTTTTCTCTCTTTAACTAAAAACTGAAAAAAAACTAAGCCTAATTCCACATACTTCAGACCTCGTTTTTCGTTCTTCCAAGCAAAGGTAAGCACCATCTACAATGCTCCGGGCTACTTTTAACGTTCTTCCCAGCAAAATTAAGCACCTTCTCCAATGCTTCAGACCACTTTTTAAGTTCTTCCCAGCAAAATTAAGCACCATCCAACATGCTCCGGATTACGTTTTTCTCTCTTAAACTAAAAACTGAAGAAAAAAACTAAGCCCAATTCCACATGCTTCAGACCTCGTTTTTCCTTCTTCCAAGCAAAGGTAAGCACCATCTACAATGATTCGGGCTACTTTTTACGTTCTTCCCAGCAAAATTAAGCACCTTCTCCAATGCTTCAGACTACTTTTTACGTTCTTCCCAGCAAAATTAAGCACCATCCAACATTCTCCGGATTACGTTTTTCTCTGTTTAACTAAAAACTGAAGAAAAAAACTAAGCCCAATTCCACATGCTTCAGACCTCGTTTTTCGTTCTTCCAAGCAAAGGTAAGCACCATCCACAATGCTTCGGGGTACTTCTTACGTTCTTCCCAGAAAAATTAAGCACCTTCTCAAATGCTTCAGACTACTTTTTACGTTCTTCATAGCAAAATTAAGCACCATTCAACATGCTCCGGATTACGTTTTTCTTCCTTTAACTAAAAACTGAAGAAAAAAACTAAGCCCAGTTCCACATGCTTCAGACCTCGTTTTTCGTTCTTCCAAGCAAAGGTAAGCACCATCTACAATGCTTCGGGCTACTTTTTACGTTCTTCCCAGCAAAATTAAGCACCTTCTCCAATGCTTCAGACTACTTTTTACGTTCTTCATAGCAAAATTAAGCACCATTCAACATGCTCCGGATTACGTTTTTCTTCCTTTAACTAAAAACTGAAGAAAAAAACTAAGCCCAATTCCACATGCTTCAGACCTCGTTTTTCCTTCTTCCAAGCAAAGGTAAGCACCATCTACAATGATTCGGGCTACTTTTTACGTTCTTCCCAGCAAAATTAAGCACCTTCTCCAATGCTTCAGACTACTTTTTACGTTCTTCCCAGCAAAATTAAGCACCATCCAACATTCTCCGGATTACGTTTTTCTCTGTTTAACTAAAAACTGAAGAAAAAAACTAAGCCCAATTCCACATGCTTCAGACCTCGTTTTTCGTTCTTCCAAGCAAAGGTAAGCACCATCCACAATGCTTCGGGGTACTTCTTACGTTCTTCCCAGAAAAATTAAGCACCTTCTCAAATGCTTCAGACTACTTTTTACGTTCTTCATAGCAAAATTAAGCACCATCCAACATTCTCCGGATTACGTTTTTCTCTCTTAAACTAAAAACTGAAGAAAAAAACTAAGCCCAATTCCACATGCTTCAGACCTCGTTTTTTGTTCTTCCAAGCAAAGGTAAGCACCATCCACAATGCTCCGGACTACTTTTTACGTTCTTCCCAGAAAAATTAAGCACCTTCTCCAATGCTTCAGACTACTTTTTACGTTCTTCCCAGCAAAATTAAGCACCATCCAACATTCTCCGGATTACGTTTTTCTCTCTTTAACTAAAAACTGAAGAAAAAAACTAAACCCAATTCCACATGCTTCAGACCTCGTTTTTCGTTCTTCCAAGCAAAGGTAAGCACCATCCACAAGGCTTCGGGCTTCTTCTTACGTTCTTCCCAGCAAAATTAAGCACCTTCTCCAAGGCTCCAGACTACTATTCACTTTCTTCCAAGCAAAATTAAGCACCATCCAACATGATCCGGACTACGTTTTTCTTTCTTCAACTAAAAACTTAAATTTAAAAAAAAATAAAAACTAAACCCAATTCACCATGCTTCAGACCACGTTGTTTCGTATTTCCAAGCAAAGGTAAGCACCATCCACAATGCTTCGGACTACTTTTAACGTTCTTCCCAGCAAAATAAAGCACCTTCTTCAATGCTCCAGACTACTTTTCACTTTCTTCCAAGCAAAATTAAGCACCATCCAACATGATCCGGACTACGTTTTTCTTTCTTTAACTAAAAACATATATTAAAAAAAAATAAAAACTAACCCCAATTCAACATGCTTCAGACCACGTTGTTTCGTATTTCCAAGCAAAGGTAAGCACCATCCACAATGCTCCGGACTGCTTTTAACGTTCTTCCCAGCAAAATAAAGCACCTTCTTCAATGCTCCAGACTACTTTTCACTTTCTTCCAAGCAAAATTAAGCACCATCCAGCATGATCCGGACTACGTTTTTCTTTCTTTAACTAAAAACTTAAATTAAAAAATAATTAAAACTAAGCCCAATTCAACATGCTTCAGACCACGTTGTTTCGTATTTCCAAGCAAAGGTAAGCACCATTCACAATGCTCCGGACTACGATTTACGTTCTTCCCAGCAAAATTAAGCACCTTCTCCAATGCTCCAGACTACTATTCACTTTCTTCCTAGCAAAATTAAGCACCATCCAACATGATCCGGACTACGTTTTTCATTCTTTAACTAAAAACTTAAATTAAAAAAAAATAAAAACTAACCCCAATTCAACCTGCTTCAGACCACGTTGTTTCGTATTTCCAAGCAAAGGTAAGCACCACCCACAATGCTTCGGACTACTTTTAACGTTCTTCCCAGCAAAATTAAGCACCTTCTTCAAGGCTTCAGACTACTATTCACTTTCTTCCCAGCAAAATTAAGCACCATCCAGCATGAACCGGACTACGTTTTTCTTTCTTTAACTAAAAACTTAAATTAATAAAAAAATAAAAACTAAGCCCGATTCAACATGCTTCAGACCACGTTGTTTCGTATTTCCAAGCAAAGGTAAGCACCATTCACAATGCTCCGGTTTACTTTCAACGTTCTTCCCAGCAAAATTAAGCACCTTCTTCAAGGCTTCAGACTACTATTCACTTTCTTCCCAGCAAAATTAAGCACCATCCAGCATGAACCGGACTACGTTTTTCTTTCTTTAACTAAAAACTTAAATTAATAAAAAAATAAAAACTAAGCCCGATTCAAAATGCTTCAGACCACGTTGTTTCGTATTTCCAAGCAAAGGTAAGCACCACCCACAATGCTTCGGACTACTTTTAACGTTCTTCCCAGCAAAATTAAGCACCTTCTCCAATGCTCCAGACTACTATTCACTTTCTTCCCAGCAAAATTAAGCACCATCCAGCATGATCCGGACTACGTTTTTCATTCTTTAACTAAAAACTTAAATAAAAAAAAAAATATAAAAACTAAGCCCAATTCAACATGCTTCAGACCACGTTGTTTCGTATTTCCAAGCAAAGGTAAGCACCATCCACAATGCTCCGGACTACTTTTAACGTTCTTCCCAGCAAAATTAAGCACCTTCTTCAAGGCTTCAGACTACTATTCACTTTCTTCCCAGCAAAATTAAGCACCATCCAACATGATCCGGACTACGTTTTTCTTTCTTCAACTAAAAACTTAAATTTAAAAAAAATAAAAACTAAGCCCGATTCAAAATGCTTCAGACCACGTTGTTTCGTATTTCCAAGCCTAGGTAAGCACCATCCACAATGCTTCGGACTACTTTTAACGTTCTTCCCAGCAAAATTAAGCACCTTCTTCAATGCTTCAGACTACTTTTCACTTTCTTCGCAGCAAAATTAAGCACCATCCAGCATGATCCGGACTACGTTTTTCTTTCTTCAACTAAAACTTAAATTAAAAAAAAATAAAAATTAACCCCAATTCAACATGCTTCAGACCACGTTGTTTCGTATTACAAATAAAAATTAAGCACCATCCAACATGATCCGGACTACGTTTTTCTTTCTTCAACTAAAAACTTAAATTTAAAAAAAAATAAAAACTAAACCAAATTCACCATGCTTCAGACCACGTTGTTTCGTATTTCCAAGCAAAGGTAAGCACCATCCACAATGCTTCGGACTACTTTTTACGTTCTTCCCAGCAAAATTAAGCACCTTCTCCAATGCTCCAGACTACTATTCACTTTCTTCCTAGCAAAATTAAGCACCATCCAACATGATCCGGACTACGTTTTTCATTCTTTAACTAAAAACTTAAATTAAAAAAAAATAAAAACTAACCCCAATTCAACATGCTTCAGACCACGTTGTTTCGTATTTCCAAGCAAAGGTAAGCACCATCCACAATGCTTCGGACTACTTTTAACGTTCTTCCCAGCAAAATTAAGCACCTTCTTCAATGCTCCAGACTACTATTCACCTTCTTCCCAGCAAAATTAAGCACCATCCAGCATGATCCGGACTACGTTTTTCATTCTTTAACTAAAAACTTAAATAAAAAAAAAAATATAAAAACTAAGCCCAATTCAACATGCTTCAGACCACGTTGTTTCGTATTTCCAAGCAAAGGTAAGCACCATCCACAATGCTCCGGACTACTTTTAACGTTCTTCCCAGCAAAATTAAGCACCTTCTCCAATGCTCCAGTCTACTATTCACTTTCTTCCCAGCAAAATTAAGCACCATCCAGCATGATCCGGACTACGTTTTCCTTTCTTTAACTAAAAACTTAATTTAAAAAAAAATTAAAACTAAGCCCAATTCAACATGCTTCAGACCACGTTGTTTCGTATTTCCAAGCAAAGTTAAGCACCATCCACAATGCTCCAGACTACTTTTAACGTTCTTCCCAGCAAAATTAAGCACCTTCTCCAATGCTCCAGACTACTATTCACTTTCTTCCCAGCAAAATTAAGCACCATCCAGCATGATCCGGACTACGTTTTTCATTCTTTAACTAAAAACTTAAATAAAAAAAAAAAAAAAAAACTAAGCCCATTTCAACATGCTTCAGACCACGTTGTTTCGTATTTCCAAGCAAAGGTAAGCACCATCCACAATGCTCCAGACTACTTTTAACGTTCTTCCCAGCAAAATTAAGCACCTTCTTCAATTCTCCAGACTACTATTCACTTTCTCCCCAGCAAAATTAAGCACCATCCAGCATGATCCGGACTACGTTTTTCATTCTTTAACTAAAAACTTAAATAAAAAAAAAAAATATAAAAACTAAGCCCAATTCAACATGCTTCAGACCACGTTGTTTCGTATTTCCAAGCAAAGGTAAGCACCATCCACAATGCTCCGGACTACTTTTAACGTTCTTCCCAGCAAAATTAAGCACCTTCTCCAATGCTCCAGTCTACTATTCACTTTCTTCCCAGCAAAATTAAGCACCATCCAGCATGATCCGGACTACGTTTTTCATTCTTTAACTAAAAACTTAAATAAAAAAAAAAAAATATAAAAACTAAGCCCATTTCAACATGCTTCAGACCACTTTTTTTCGTATTTCCAAGCAAAGTAAAGCACCATCCCCATTGCTCCGGACTACTATTAACGTTCTTCCCAGCAAAATTAAGCACCTTCTCCAATGCTCCAGACTACTATTCACTTTCTTCCCAGCAAAATTAAGCACCATCCAGCATGATCCGGACTACGTTTTCCTTTCTTTAACTAAAAACTTAATTTAAAAAAAAATTAAAACTAAGCCCAATTCAACATGCTTCAGACCACGTTGTTTCGTATTTCCAAGCAAAGGTAAGCACCATCCACAATGCTCCATACTACTTTTAACGTTCTTCCCAGCAAAATTAAGCACCTTCTTCAATTCTCCAGACTACTATTCACTTTCTCCCCAGCAAAATTAAGCACCATCCAGCATGATCCGGACTACGTTTTTCATTCTTTAGCTAAAAACTTAAATAAAAAAAAAAAATAAAAACTAAGCCCAATTCAACATGCTTCAGACCACGTTTTTTCGTATTTCCAAGCAAAGGTAAGCACCACCCACATTGCTCCGGACTACTTTTAACGTTCTTCCCAGCAAAATTAAGCGACTTCTTCAATTCTCCAGACTACTATTCACTTTCTTTCCAGCAAAATTGAGCACCATCCAGCATGATCCGGACTACGTTTTTCATTCTTTAACTAAAAACTTAAATAAAAAAAAAAAAAATAAAAACTAAGCCCAATTCAACATGCTTCAGACCACGTTGTTTCGTATTTCCAAGCAAAGGTAAGCACAATCCACAATGCTCCAGACTACTTTTAACGTTCTTCCCAGCAAAATTAAGCACCTTCTTCAATTCTCCAGACTACTATTCACTTTCTTCCCAGCAAAATTAAGCACCATCCAGCATGATCCGGACTACGTTTTCCTTTCTTTAACTAAAAACTTAATTTAAAAAAAAATAAAAACAAAGCCCAATTCAACATGCTTCAGACCACGTTTTTTCGTATTTCCAAGCAAAGGTAAGCACCATCCACAATGCTCCAGACTACTTTTAACGTTCTTCCCAGCAAAATTAAGCACCTTCTTCAATTCTCCAGACTACTATTCACTTTCTCCCCAGCAAAATTAAGCACCATCCAGCATGATCCGGACTACGTTTTTCATTCTTTAACTAAAAACTTAAATAAATAAAAAAAAAAAACTAAGCCCATTTCAACATGCTTCAGACCACGTTTTTTCGTATTTCCAAGCAAAGGTAAGCACCATCCACAATGCTCCAGACTACTTTTAACGTTCTTTCCAGCAAAATTAAGCACCTTCTTCAATTCTCCAGACTACTATTCACTTTCTTTCCAGCAAAACTAAGCACCATCCATGATCCGGACTACGTTTTTCTTTCTTCAACTAAAAACTAAAATAAAAAAAAAAAAAAAACTAAGCCCATTTCAACATGCTTCAGACCACGTTGTTTCGTATTTCCAAGCAAAGGTAAGCACCATCCCCATTGCTCCGGACTACTTTTAACGTTCTTCCCAGCAAATTTAAGCACCATCCAGCATGATCCGGACTACGTTTTCCTTTCTTTAACTAAAAACTTAAATTTAAAAAAAATAAAAACTAAGCCCAATTCAACATGCTTCAGACCACGTTTTTTCGTATTTCCAAGCAAAGGTAAGCACCAATCACAATGCTCCGGACTACTTTTAACGTTCTTCCCAGCAAAATTAAGCACCTTCTCCAATGCTCCAGACTACTTTGTACGTTTTTCCCAGCAAAATTAAGCACCATCCAGCATGATCCGGACTACGTTTTTCTTTCTTTAACTTAAAACTTAAATTTAAAAAAAATAAAAACTAAGCCCGATTCAAAATGCTTCAGACCACGTTGTTTCGTATTACAAATCAAAGGTAAGCACCATCCACAATGCTCCGGACTAATTTTAACGTTCTTCCCAGCAAAATTAAGCACCTTCTCCAATGCTCCAGACTACTATTCACTTTCTTCCCAGCAAAATTAAGCACCATCCAACATGATCCGGACTACGTTTTTCTTTCTACAACTAAAAACTTAAATTTAAAACAATAAAAACTAAGCCCGATTCAAAATGCTTCAGACCACGTTGTTTCGTATTTCCAAGCAAAGGTAAGCACCATTCACAATGCTCCGGACTACTTTTAACGTTCTTCCCAGCAAAATTAAGCACCTTCTCCAATGCTCCAGACTACTATTCACTTTCTTCCCAGCAAAATTAAGCACCATCCAGCATGATCCGGACTACGTTTTTCTTTCTACAACTAAAAACTTAAATTTAAAAAAATAAAAACTAAGCCCGATTCAAAATGCTTCAGACCACGTTGTTTCGTATTTCCAAGCAAAGGTAAGCACCATCCACAATGCTTCGGACTACTTTTAACGTTCTTCCCAGCAAAATTAAGCACCTTCTTCAATGCTCCAGACTACTATTCACTTTCTTCCCAGCAAAATTAAGCACCATCCAGCATGATCCGGACTACGTTTTTCTTTCTTTAACTAAAAACTTAAATTAAAAAAAGAAAAAACTAAGCCCGATTCAACATGCTTCAGACCACGTTGTTTCGTATTACAAATCAAAGGTAAGCACCATCCACAATGCTCCGGACTACTTTTAACGTTCTTCCCAGCAAAATTAAGCACCTTCTCCAATGCTCCAGACTACTATTCACTTTCTTCCCAGCAAAATTAAGCACCATCCAACATGATCCGGACTACGTTTTTCTTTCTACAACTAAAAACTTAAATTTAAAACAATAAAAACTAAGCCCGATTCAAAATGCTTCAGACCACGTTGTTTCGTATTTCCAAGCAAAGGTAAGCACCATTCACAATGCTCCGGACTACTTTTAACGTTCTTCCCAGCAAAATTAAGCACCTTCTCCAATGCTCCAGACTACTATTCACTTTCTTCCCAGCAAAATTAAGCACCATCCAACATGATCCGGACTACGTTTTTCTTTCTACAACTAAAAACTTAAATTTAAAACAATAAAAACTAAGCCCAATTCACCATGCTTCAGACCACGTTGTTTCGTATTACAAATCAAAGGTAAGCACCATTCACAATGCTTCGGACTACTTTTAACGTTCTTCCCAGCAAAATTAAGCACCTTCTCCAATGCTCCAGACTACTATTCACTTTCTTCCCAGCAAAATTAAGCACCATCCAACATGATCCGGACTACGTTTTTCTTTCTACAACTAAAAACTTAAATTTAAAACAATAAAAACTAAGCCCGATTCAAAATGCTTCAGACCACGTTGTTTCGTATTTCCAAGCAAAGGTAAGCACCATTCACAATGCTCCGGACTACTTTTAACGTTCTTCCCAGCAAAATTAAGCACCTTCTCCAATGCTCCAGACTACTATTCACTTTCTTCCCAGCAAAATTAAGCACCATCCAACATGATCCGGACTACGTTTTTCTTTCTACAACTAAAAACTTAAATTTAAAACAATAAAAACTAAGCCCGATTCAAAATGCTTCAGACCACGTTGTTTCGTATTTCCAAGCAAAGGTAAGCACCATTCACAATGCTCCGGACTACTTTTAACGTTCTTCCCAGCAAAATTAAGCACCTTCTCCAATGCTCCAGACTACTATTCACTTTCTTCCCAGCAAAATTAAGCACCATCCAGCATGATCCGGACTACGTTTTTCTTTCTTTAACTAAAAACTTAAATTAAAAAAAAAAAAAACTAAGCCCGATTCAACATGCTTCAGACCACGTTGTTTCGTATTACAAATCAAAGGTAAGCACCATCCACAATGCTCCGGACTACTTTTAACGTTCTTCCCAGCAAAATTAAGCACCTTCTCCAATGCTCCAGACTACTATTCACCTTCTTCCCAGCAAAATTAAGCACCATCCAACATGATCCGGACTACGTTTTTCTTTCTTCAACTAAAAACTTAAATTTAAAAAAAATAAAAACTAAACCCAATTCAACATGCTTCAGACCACGTTGTTTCGTATTACAAATCAAAGGTAAGCACCATCCACAATGCTCCGGACTACTTTTAACGTTCTTCCCAGCAAAATTAAGCACCTTCTCCAATGCTCCAGACTACTATTCACTTTCTTCCCAGCAAAATTAAGCACTATCCAGCATGATCCGGACTACGTTTTTCTTTCTACAACTAAAAACTTAAATTTAAAAAAAATAAAAACTAAGCCCGATTCAAAATGCTTCAGACCACGTTGTTTCGTATTTCCAAGCAAAGGTAAGCACCATCCACAATGCTCCGGACTGCTTTTAACGTTCTTCCCAGCAAAATTAAGCACCATCCAGCATGATCCGGACTACGTTTTTCTTTCTTTAACTAAAAACTTAAATTAAAAAAAAAAAAAACTAAGCCCGATTCAACATGCTCCAGACCACGTTGTTTCGTATTACAAATCAAAGGTAAGCACCATCTACAATGCTCCGGACTACTTTTAACGTTCTTCCCAGCAAAATTAAGCACCTTCTCCAATGCTCCAGACTACTATTCACTTTCTTCCCAGCAAAATTAAGCACCATCCAGCATGATCCGGACTACGTTTTTCTTTCTACAACTAAAAACTTAAATTTAAAAAAAATAAAAACTAAGCCCGATTCAAAATGCTTCAGACCACGTTGTTTCGTATTTCCAAGCAAAGGTAAGCACCATTCACAATGCTCCGGACTACTTTTAACGTTCTTCCCAGCAAAATTAAGCACCTTCTCCAATGCTCCAGACTACTATTCACTTTCTTCCCAGCAAAATTAAGCACCATCCAACATGATCCGGACTACGTTTTTCTTTCTACAACTAAAAACTTAAATTTAAAAAAAATAAAAACTAAGCCCGATTCAAAATGCTTCAGACCACGTTGTTTCGTATTTCCAAGCAAAGGTAAGCACCATCCACAATGCTTCGGACTACTTTTAACGTTCTTCCCAGCAAAATTAAGCACCTTCTTCAATGCTCCAGACTACTATTCACCTTCTTCCCAGCAAAATTAAGCACCATCCAGCATGATCCGGAATACGTTTTTCTTTCTTTAACTAAAAACTTAAATTAAAAAAAAAAAAAAACTAAGCCCGATTCAACATGCTTCAGACCACGTTGTTTCGTATTACAAATCAAAGGTAAGCACCATCCACAATGCTCCGGACTACTTTTAACGTTCTTCCCAGCAAAATTAAGCACCTTCTCCAATGCTCCAGACTACTATTCACCTTCTTCCCAGCAAAATTAAGCACCATCCAACATGATCCGGACTACGTTTTTCTTTCTTCAACTAAAAACTTAAATTTAAAAAAAATAAAAACTAAACCCAATTCAACATGCTTCAGACCACGTTGTTTCGTATTACAAATCAAAGGTAAGCACCATCCACAATGCTCCGGACTACTTTTAACGTTCTTCCCAGCAAAATTAAGCACCTTCTCCAATGCTCCAGACTACTATTCACTTTCTTCCCAGCAAAATTAAGCACTATCCAGCATGATCCGGACTACGTTTTTCTTTCTACAACTAAAAACTTAAATTTAAAAAAAATAAAAACTAAGCCCGATTCAAAATGCTTCAGACCACGTTGTTTCGTATTTCCAAGCAAAGGTAAGCACCATCCACAATGCTCCGGACTGCTTTTAACGTTCTTCCCAGCAAAATTAAGCACCATCCAGCATGATCCGGACTACGTTTTTCTTTCTTTAACTAAAAACTTAAATTAAAAAAAAAAAAAACTAAGCCCGATTCAACATGCTTCAGACCACGTTGTTTCGTATTACAAATCAAAGGTAAGCACCATCTACAATGCTCCGGACTACTTTTAACGTTCTTCCCAGCAAAATTAAGCACCTTCTCCAATGCTCCAGACTACTATTCACTTTCTTCCCAGCAAAATTAAGCACCATCCAGCATGATCCGGACTACGTTTTTCTTTCTACAACTAAAAACTTAAATTTAAAAAAAATAAAAACTAAGCCCGATTCAAAATGCTTCAGACCACGTTGTTTCGTATTTCCAAGCAAAGGTAAGCACCATTCACAATGCTCCGGACTACTTTTAACGTTCTTCCCAGCAAAATTAAGCACCTTCTCCAATGCTCCAGACTACTATTCACTTTCTTCCCAGCAAAATTAAGCACCATCCAGCATGATCCGGATTACGTTTTTCTTTCTTTAACTAAAAACTTAAATTAAAAAAAAAAAAAAACTAAGCCCGATTCAACATGCTTCAGACCACGTTGTTTCGTATTACAAATCAAAGGTAAGCACCATCCACAATGCTCCGGACTACTTTTAACGTTCTTCCCAGCAAAATTAAGCACCTTCTTCAATGCTTCAGACTACTTTTCACTTTCTTCCAAGCAAAATTAAGCACCATCCAGCATGATCCGGAATACGTTTTTCTTTCTTCAACTAAAAACTAACATTAAAAAATAATTAAAACTAAGCCCAATTCAACATGCTTCAGACCACGTTGTTTCGTATTACAAGTCAAAGGTAAGCACCATCCACAATGCTCCGGACTACTTTTAACGTTTTTCCAAGCAAAATTAAACACCTTCTCCAATGCTCCAGACTACTATTCACTTTCTTCCCAGCAAAATTAAGCACCATCCAACATGATCCGGACTACGTTTTTCTTTCTACAACTAAAAACTTAAATTTAAAAAAAATAAAAACTAAGCCCGATTCAAAATGCTTCAGACCACGTTGTTTCGTATTTCCAAGCAAAGGTAAGCACCATTCACAATGCTCCGGACTACTTTTTACGTTCTTCCCAGCAAAATTAAGCACCTTCTCCAATGCTGCAGACTACTATTCACTTTCTTCCCAGCAAAATTAAGCACCATCCAACATGATCCGGACTACGTTTTTCTTTCTTCAACTAAAAACTTAAATTTAAAAATAATTCAAACTAAACCCAATTCAACATGCTTCAGACCACGTTGTTTCGTATTACAAATCAAAATTACGCACCATCCAACATGATCCGGACTACGTTTTTCTTTCTTCAACTAAAAACTTAAATTAAAAAATAATTAAAACTAAGCCCAATTCAACATGCTCTAGACCACGTTGTTTCGTATTTCCAAGCAAAGGTAAGCACCATCCACAATGCTCCGGACTACTTTTAACGTTTTTCCAAGCAAAATTAAACACCTTCTCCAATGCTCCAGACTACTATTCACTTTCTTCCCAGCAAAATTAAGCACCATCCAACATGATCCGGACTACGTTTTTCTTTCTTCAACTAAAAACTTAAATTTAAAAAAAAATCAAAACTAAGCCCAATTCAACATGCTTCAGACCACGTTGTTTCGTATTTCCAAGCAAAGGTAAGCACCATCCACAATGCTCCGGACTACTTTTAACGTTCTTTCCAGCAAAATTAAGCACCTTCTTCAATGCTCCAGACTACTTTTCACTTTCTTCCCAGCAAAATTAAGCACCTTCCAACATGATCCGGACTACGTTTTTCTTTCTTCAACTAAAAACTTAAATTTAAAAAAAATAAAAACTAAGCCCAATTCAACATGCTTCAGACCACGTTTTTTCGTATTTCCAATCAAAGGTAAGCACCATCCACAATGCTCCTGACTACTCTTTACGTTCTTCCCAATAAAATTAAGCACCTTTTCCAATGCTCCAAACTACTGTTTACGTTCTTCCAGCAAAATTAAGCACCATCTAACATGCTCCGGACCATGTTTTTCTTTCTTTAACTAAAAACTTAAACAAAAAAAAAAACTAAGCCCAATTCAACATGCTTCAGACCACGTTTTTCGTTCTTCCAAGCAAAGGTAAGCACCATCCACAATGCTCCTGAGTACTCTTTACGTTCTTCCAAATAAAATTAAGCACCTTCTCCAATGCTCCAGACTACTGTTTACGTTCTTCCAGCAAAATTAAGCACCATCTAACATGCTCCGGACCATGTTTTTCTTTCTTTAATTAAAAACTAAAAAAAAAAAACTAAGCCCAATTCAACATGCTTCAGACCACGTTTTTCGTTCTTCCAAGCAAAGGTAAGCACCATCCACAATGCTCCTGACTACTCTTTACGTTCTTCCCAAAAATATTAAGCACCTTCTCCAATGCTCCAGACTACTGTTTACGTTCTTCCAGCAAAATTAAGCACCATCTAACATGCTCCGGACCATGTTTTTCCTTC
Source organism: Anopheles ziemanni (assembly GCF_943734765.1). Taxonomy (NCBI): domain Eukaryota; kingdom Metazoa; phylum Arthropoda; class Insecta; order Diptera; family Culicidae; genus Anopheles; species Anopheles ziemanni. Next base: position 215,528 of record NW_026690033.1, on the reverse strand, counting down.
TTTAGCTAAAAACCTAAAAAAAAAGCCAAGCAAAATTCCACTTCCTTCAGACCACGTTTTTCGTTCTTCCAAGCAAAGGTAAGCACCATCCACAATGCTCCTGACTACTCTTTACGTTCTTCCCAATAAAATTAAGCACCTTCTCCAATGCTCCAGACTACTGTTAACGTTCTTCCCAGCAAAATCAAGCACCATCTAACATGCTCCGGACCATGTTTTTCCTTCTTTAGCTAAAAACCTAAAAAAAAGCCAAGCAAAATTCCACTTCCTTCAGACCACGTTTTCCGTTCTTCCAAGCAAAGGTAAGCACCATCCACAATGCTCCTGACTACTCTTTACGTTCTTCCCAATAAAATTAAGCACCTTCTCCAATGCCCCAGACTACTGTTTACGTTGTTCCCAGCAAAATTAAGCACCATCTAACATGCTCCGGACCATGTTTTTCCTTCTTTAACTAAAAACTTAAACGAAAAAAAAAAAACTAAGCCCAATTCCACATCCTTCAGACCACATTTTTCGGTCTTCCAAGCAAAGGTAAGCACCATCCACAATGCTCCTGACTACTCTTTACGTTCTTCCCAATAAAATTAAGCACCTTCTCCAATGCTCCAGACTACTGTTAACGTTCTTCCCAGCAAAATCAAGCACCATCTAACATGCTCCGGACCATGTTTTTCCTTCTTTAGCTAAAAACCTAAAAAAAAAGGAAAGCAAAATTCCACTTCCTTCAGACCACGTTTTTCGTTCTTCCAAGCAAAGGTAAGCACCATCCACAATGCTCCTGACTACTCTTTACGTTCTTCCTAAAACAATTAAGCACCTTCTCCAATGCTCCAGACTACTGTTAACGTTCTTCCCAGCAAAATCAAGCACCATCTAACATGCTCCGGACCATGTTTTTCCTTCTTTAGCTAAAAACCTAAAAAAAAGCCAAGCAAAATTCCACTTCCTTCAGACCACGTTTTTCGTTCTTCCAAGCAAAGGTAAGCACCATCCACAATGCTCCTGACTACTCTTTACGTTCTTCCCAATAAAATTAAGCACCTTCTCCAATGCTCCAGACTACTGTTAACGTTCTTCCCAGCAAAATCAAGCACCATCTAACATGCTCCGGACCATGTTTTTCCTTCTTTAGCTAAAAACCTAAAAAAAAGCCAAGCAAAATTCCACTTCCTTCAGACCACGTTTTTCGTTCTTCCAAGCAAAGGTAAGCACCATCCACAATGCTCCTGACTGCCCTTTACGTTCTTCCCAATAAAATTAAGCACCTTCTCCAATGCTCCAGACTACTGTTATCGTTCTTCCCAGCAAAATCAAGCACCATCTAACATGCTCCGGACCATGTTTTTCCTTCTTTAGCTAAAAACCTAAAAAAAAGCCAAGCAAAATTCCACTTCCTTCAGACCACGTTTTTCGTTCTTCCAAGCAAAGGTAAGCACCATCCACAATGCTCCTGACTACTCTTTACGTTCTTCCCAATAAAATTAAGCACCTTCTCCAATGCTCCAGACTACTGTTAACGTTCTTCCCAGCAAAATCAAGCACCATCTAACATGCTCCGGACCATGTTTTTCCTTCTTTAGCTAAAAACCTAAAAAAAAGCCAAGCAAAATTCCACTTCCTTCAGACCACGTTTTTCGTTCTTCCAAGCAAAGGTAAGCACCATCCACAATGCTCCTGACTACTCTTTACGTTCTTCCTAAAACAATTAAGCACCTTCTCCAATGCTCCAGACTACTGTTAACGTTCTTCCCAGCAAAATCAAGCACCATCTAACATGCTCCGGACCATGTTTTTCCTTCTTTAGCTAAAAACCTAAAAAAAAGCCAAGCAAAATTCCACTTCCTTCAGACCACGTTTTTCGTTCTTCCAAGCAAAGGTAAGCACCATCCACAATGCTCCTGACTACTCTTTACGTTCTTCCCAATAAAATTAAGCACCTTCTCCAATGCTCCAGACTACTGTTAACGTTCTTCCCAGCAAAATCAAGCACCATCTAACATGCTCCGGACCATGTTTTTCCTTCTTTAGCTAAAAACCTAAAAAAAAGCCAAGCAAAATTCCACTTCCTTCAGACCACGTTTTTCGTTCTTCCAAGCAAAGGTAAGCACCATCCACAATGCTCCTGACTACTCTTTACGTTCTTCCTAAAACAATTAAGCACCTTCTCCAATGCTCCAGACTACTGTTAACGTTCTTCCCAGCAAAATCAAGCACCATCTAACATGCTCCGGACCATGTTTTTCCTTCTTTAGCTAAAAACCTAAAAAAAAGCCAAGCAAAATTCCACTTCCTTCAGACCACGTTTTTCGTTCTTCCAAGCAAAGGTAAGCACCATCCACAATGCTCCTGACTACTCTTTACGTTCTTCCCAATAAAATTAAGCACCTTCTCCAATGCTCCAGACTACTGTTAACGTTCTTCCCAGCAAAATCAAGCACCATCTAACATGCTCCGGACCATGTTTTTCCTTCTTTAGCTAAAAACCTAAAAAAAAGCCAAGCAAAATTCCACTTCCTTCAGACCACGTTTTTCGTTCTTCCAAGCAAAGGTAAGCACCATCCACAATGCTCCTGACTACTCTTTACGTTCTTCCCAATAAAATTAAGCACCTTCTCCAATGCTCCAGACTACTGTTATCGTTCTTCCCAGCAAAATCAAGCACCATCTAACATGCTCCGGACCATGTTTTTCCTTCTTTAGCTAAAAACCTAAAAAAAAGCCAAGCAAAATTCCACTTCCTTCAGACCACCTTTTCCGTTCTTCCAAGCAAAGGTAAGCACCATCCACAATGCTCCTGACTACTCTTTACGTTCTTCCCAATAAAATTAAGCACCTTCTCCAATGCCCCAGACTACTGTTTACGTTGTTCCCAGCAAAATTAAGCACCATCTAACATGCTCCGGACCATGTTTTTCCTTCTTTAACTAAAAACTTAAACGAAAAAAAAAAAACTAAGCCCAATTCCACATCCTTCAGACCACATTTTTCGGTCTTCCAAGCAAAGGTAAGCACCATCCACAATGCTCCTGACTACTCTTTACGTTCTTCCCAATAAAATTAAGCACCTTCTCCAATGCTCCAGACTACTGTTAACGTTCTTCCCAGCAAAATCAAGCACCATCTAACATGCTCCGGACCATGTTTTTCCTTCTTTAGCTAAAAACCTAAAAAAAAGCCAAGCAAAATTCCACTTCCTTCAGACCACGTTTTTCGTTCTTCCAAGCAAAGGTAAGCACCATCCACAATGCTCCTGACTACTCTTTACGTTCTTCCTAAAACAATTAAGCACCTTCTCCAATGCTCCAGACTACTGTTAACGTTCTTCCCAGCAAAATCAAGCACCATCTAACATGCTCCGGACCATGTTTTTCCTTCTTTAGCTAAAAACCTAAAAAAAAGCCAAGCAAAATTCCACTTCCTTCAGACCACGTTTTTCGTTCTTCCAAGCAAAGGTAAGCACCATCCACAATGCTCCTGACTACTCTTTACGTTCTTCCCAATAAAATTAAGCACCTTCTCCAATGCTCCAGACTACTGTTAACGTTCTTCCCAGCAAAATCAAGCACCATCTAACATGCTCCGGACCATGTTTTTCCTTCTTTAGCTAAAAACCTAAAAAAAAAGCCAAGCAAAATTCCACTTCCTTCAGACCACGTTTTTCGGTCTTCCAAGCAAAGGTAAGCACCATCCACAATGCTCCTGACTACTCTTTACGTTCTTCCCAATAAAATTAAGCACCTTCTCCAATGCTCCAGACTACTGTTAACGTTCTTCCCAGCAAAATCAAGCACCATCTAACATGCTCCGGACCATGTTTTTCCTTCTTTAGCTAAAAACCTAAAAAAAAGCCAAGCAAAATTCCACTTCCTTCAGACCACGTTTTTCGTTCTTCCAAGCAAAGGTAAGCACCATCCACAATGCTCCTGACTACTCTTTACGTTCTTCCTAAAACAATTAAGCACCTTCTCCAATGCTCCAGACTACTGTTAACGTTCTTCCCAGCAAAATCAAGCACCATCTAACATGCTCCGGACCATGTTTTTCCTTCTTTAGCTAAAAACCTAAAAAAAAAGCCAAGCGAAATTCCACTTCCTTCAGACCACGTTTTTCGTTCTTCCAAGCAAAGGTAAGCACCATCCACAATGCTCCTGACTACTCTTTACGTTCTTCCCAATAAAATTAAGCACCTTCTCCAATGCTCCAGACTACTGTTAACGTTCTTCCCAGCAAAATCAAGCACCATCTAACATGCTCCGGACCATGTTTTTCCTTCTTTAGCTAAAAACCTAAAAAAAAGGAAAGCAAAATTCCACTTCCTTCAGACCACGTTTTTCGTTCTTCCAAGCAAAGGTAAGCACCATCCACAATGCTCCTGACTACTCTTTACGTTCTTCCTAAAACAATTAAGCACCTTCTCCAATGCTTCAGACTACTGTTAACGTTCTTCCCAGCAAAATCAAGCACCATCTAACATGCTCCGGACCATGTTTTTCCTTCTTTAGCTAAAAACCTAAAAAAAAAGCCAAGCAAAATTCCACTTCCTTCAGACCACGTTTTTCGTTCTTCCAAGCAAAGGTAAGCACCATCCACAATGCTCCTGACTACTCTTTACGTTCTTCCCAATAAAATTAAGCACCTTCTCCAATGCCCCAGACTACTGTTTACGTTGTTCCCAGCAAAATTAAGCACCATCTAACATGCTCCGGACCATGTTTTTCCTTCTTTAACTAAAAACTTAAACGAAAAAAAAAAAACTAAGCCCAATTCCACATCCTTCAGACCACATTTTTCGGTCTTCCAAGCAAAGGTAAGCACCATCCACAATGCTCCTGACTACTCTTTATGTTCTTCCCAATAAAATTAAGCACCTTCTCCAATGCTCCAGACTACTGTTAACGTTCTTCCCAGCAAAATCAAGCACCATCTAACATGCTCCGGACCATGTTTTTCCTTCTTTAGCTAAAAACCTAAAAAAAAAGCCAAGCAAAATTCCACTTCCTTCAGACCACGTTTTTCGTTCTTCCAAGCAAAGGTAAGCACCATCCACAATGCTCCTGACTACTCTTTACGTTCTTCCCAATAAAATTAAGCACCTTCTCCAATGCCCCAGACTACTGTTAACGTTCTTCCCAGCAAAATTAAGCACCATCTAACATGCTCCGGACCATGTTTTTCCTTCTTTAACTAAAAACTTAAACGAAAAAAAAAAAACTAAGCCCAATTCCACATCCTTCAGACCACATTTTTCGGTCTTCCAAGCAAAGGTAAGCACCATCCACAATGCTCCTGACTACTCTTTACGTTCTTCCTAAAACAATTAAGCACCTTCTCCAATGCTCCAGACTACTGTTAACGTTCTTCCCAGCAAAATCAAGCACCATCTAACATGCTCCGGACCATGTTTTTCCTTCTTTAGCTAAAAACCTAAAAAAAAGGAAAGCAAAATTCCACTTCCTTCAGACCACGTTTTTCGTTCTTCCAAGCAAAGGTAAGCACCATCCACAATGCTCCTGACTACTCTTTACGTTCTTCCCAATAAAATTAAGCACCTTCTCCAATGCTCCAGACTACTGTTAACGTTCTTCCCAGCAAAATCAAGCACCATCTAACATGCTCCGGACCATGTTTTTCCTTCTTTAGCTAAAAACCTAAAAAAAAAGCCAAGCAAAATTCCACTTCCTTCAGACCACGTTTTTCGTTCTTCCAAGCAAAGGTAAGCACCATCCACAATGCTCCTGACTACTCTTTACGTTCTTCCCAATAAAATTAAGCACCTTCTCCAATGCCCCAGACTACTGTTTACGTTGTTCCCAGCAAAATTAAGCACCATCTAACATGCTCCGGACCATGTTTTTCCTTCTTTAACTAAAAACTTAAACGAAAAAAAAAAAAACTAAGCCCAATTCCACATCCTTCAGACCACATTTTTCGGTCTTCCAAGCAAAGGTAAGCACCATCCACAATGCTCCTGACTACTCTTTACGTTCTTCCTAAAACAATTAAGCACCTTCTCCAATGCTCCAGACTACTGTTAACGTTCTTCCCAGCAAAATCAAGCACCATCTAACATGCTCCGGACCATGTTTTTCCTTCTTTAGCTAAAAACCTAAAAAAAAAGCCAAGCGAAATTCCACTTCCTTCAGACCACGTTTTTCGTTCTTCCAAGCAAAGGTAAGCACCATCCACAATGCTCCTGACTACTCTTTACGTTCTTCCCAATAAAATTAAGCACCTTCTCCAATGCTCCAGACTACTGTTAACGTTCTTCCCAGCAAAATCAAGCACCATCTAACATGCTCCGGACCATGTTTTTCCTTCTTTAGCTAAAAACCTAAAAAAAAGGAAAGCAAAATTCCACTTCCTTCAGACCACGTTTTTCGTTCTTCCAAGCAAAGGTAAGCACCATCCACAATGCTCCTGACTACTCTTTACGTTCTTCCTAAAACAATTAAGCACCTTCTCCAATGCTTCAGACTACTGTTAACGTTCTTCCCAGCAAAATCAAGCACCATCTAACATGCTCCGGACCATGTTTTTCCTTCTTTAGCTAAAAACCTAAAAAAAAAGCCAAGCAAAATTCCACTTCCTTCAGACCACGTTTTTCGTTCTTCCAAGCAAAGGTAAGCACCATCCACAATGCTCCTGACTACTCTTTACGTTCTTCCCAATAAAATTAAGCACCTTCTCCAATGCTCCAGACTACTGTTAACGTTCTTCCCAGCAAAATCAAGCACCATCTAACATGCTCCGGACCATGTTTTTCCTTCTTTAGCTTAAAACCTAAAAAAAAGCCAAGCAAAATTCCACTTTCTTCAGACCACGTTTTCCGTTCTTCCAAGCAAAGGTAAGCACCATCCACAATGCTCCTGACTACTCTTTACGTTCTTCCCAATAAAATTAAGCACCTTCTCCAATGCTCCAGACTACTGTTATCGTTCTTCCCAGCAAAATCAAGCACCATCTAACATGCTCCGGACCATGTTTTTCCTTCTTTAGCTAAAAACCTAAAAAAAAAGGAAAGCAAAATTCCACTTCCTTCAGACCACGTTTTTCGTTCTTCCAAGCAAAGGTAAGCACCATCCACAATGCTCCTGACTGCTCTTTACGTTCTTCCCAATAAAATTAAGCACCTTCTCCAATGCTCCAGACTACTGTTAACGTTCTTCCCAGCAAAATCAAGCACCATCTAACATGCTCCGGACCATGTTTTTCCTTCTTTAGCTAAAAACCTAAAAAAAAAGGAAAGCAAAATTCCACTTCCTTCAGACCACGTTTTTCGTTCTTCCAAGCAAAGGTAAGCACCATCCACAATGCTCCTGACTACTCTTTACGTTCTTCCCAATAAAATTAAGCACCTTCTCCAATGCTCCAGACTACTGTTAACGTTCTTCCCAGCCAAATCAAGCACCATCTAACATGCTCCGGACCATGTTTTTCCTTCTTTAGCTTAAAACCTAAAAAAAAGCCAAGCAAAATTCCACTTTCTTCAGACCACGTTTTCCGTTCTTCCAAGCAAAGGTAAGCACCATCCACAATGCTCCTGACTACTCTTTACGTTCTTCCCAATAAAATTAAGCACCTTCTCCAATGCTCCAGACTACTGTTATCGTTCTTCCCAGCAAAATCAAGCACCATCTAACATGCTCCGGACCATGTTTTTCCTTCTTTAGCTAAAAACCTAAAAAAAAGCCAAGCAAAATTCCACTTCCTTCAGACCACGTTTTTCGTTCTTCCAAGCAAAGGTAAGCACCATCCACAATGCTCCTGACTACTCTTTACGTTCTTCCCAATAAAATTAAGCACCTTCTCCAATGCTCCAGACTACTGTTATCGTTCTTCCCAGCAAAATCAAGCACCATCTAACATGCTCCGGACCATGTTTTTCCTTCTTTAGCTAAAAACCTAAAAAAAAGCCAAGCAAAATTCCACTTCCTTCAGACCACGTTTTTCGTTCTTCCAAGCAAAGGTAAGCACCATCCACAATGCTCCTGACTACTCTTTACGTTCTTCCCAATAAAATTAAGCACCTTCTCCAATGCTCCAGACTACTGTTAACGTTCTTCCCAGCAAAATCAAGCACCATCTAACATGCTCCGGACCATGTTTTTCCTTCTTTAGCTAAAAACCTAAAAAAAAAGGAAAGCAAAATTCCACTTCCTTCAGACCACGTTTTTCGTTCTTCCAAGCAAAGGTAAGCACCATCCACAATGCTCCTGACTGCTCTTTACGTTCTTCCCAATAAAATTAAGCACCTTCTCCAATGCTCCAGACTACTGTTATCGTTCTTCCCAGCAAAATCAAGCACCATCTAACATGCTCCGGACCATGTTTTTCCTTCTTTAGCTAAAAACCTAAAAAAAAGCCAAGCAAAATTCCGCTTCCTTCAGACCACGTTTTTCGTTCTTCCAAGCAAAGGTAAGCACCATCCACAATGCTCCTGACTACTCTTTACGTTCTTCCTAATACAATTAAGCACCTTCTCCAATGCTCCAGACTACTGTTAACGTTCTTCCCAGCAAAATCAAGCACCATCTAACATGCTCCGGACCATGTTTTTCCTTCTTTAGCTAAAAACCTAAAAAAAAGCCAAGCAAAATTCCGCTTCCTTCAGACCACGTTTTTCGTTCTTCCAAGCAAAGGTAAGCACCATCCACAATGCTCCTGACTACTCTTTACGTTCTTCCCAATAAAATTAAGCACCTTCTCCAATGCTCCAGACTACTGTTAACGTTCTTCCCAGCAAAATCAAGCACCATCTAACATGCTCCGGACCATGTTTTTCCTTCTTTAGCTAAAAACCTAAAAAAAAAGGAAAGCAAAATTCCACTTCCTTCAGACCACGTTTTTCGTTCTTCCAAGCAAAGGTAAGCACCATCCACAATGCTCCTGACTGCTCTTTACGTTCTTCCCAATAAAATTAAGCACCTTCTCCAATGCTCCAGACTACTGTTAACGTTCTTCCCAGCAAAATCAAGCACCATCTAACATGCTCCGGACCATGTTTTTCCTTCTTTAGCTAAAAACCTAAAATAAAGCCAAGCAAAATTCCACTTCCTTCAGACCACGTTTTTCGTTCTTCCAAGCAAAGGTAAGCACCATCCACAATGCTCCTGACTGCTCTTTACGTTCTTCCCAATAAAATTAAGCACCTTCTCCAATGCTCCAGACTACTGTTATCGTTCTTCCCAGCAAAATTAAGCACAATCTAACATGCTCCGGACCATGTTTTTCCTTCTTTAGCTAAAAACCTAAAAAAAAGGAAAGCAAAATTCCACTTCCTTCAGACCACGTTTTTCGTTCTTCCAAGCAAAGGTAAGCACCATCCACAATGCTCCTGACTACTCTTTACGTTCTTCCCAATAAAATTAAGCACCTTCTCCAATGCTCCAGACTACTGTTAACGTTCTTCCCAGCAAAATCAAGCACAATCTAACATGCTCCGGACCATGTTTTTCCTTCTTTAGCTAAAAACCTAAAAAAAAGCCAAGCAAAATTCCGCTTCCTTCAGACCACGTTTTTCGTTCTTCCAAGCAAAGGTAAGCACCATCCACAATGCTCCTGACTACTCTTTACGTTCTTCCCAATAAAATTAAGCACCTTCTCCAATGCTCCAGACTACTGTTATCGTTCTTCCCAGCAAAATTAAGCACAATCTAACATGCTCCGGACCATGTTTTTCCTTCTTTTGCTAAAAACCTAAAAAAAAAGCCAAGCAAAATTCCACTTCCTTCAGACCACGTTTTTCGTTCTTCCAAGGAACGGTAAGCACCATCCACAATGCTCCTGACTACTCTTTACGTTCTTCCCAATAAAATTAAGCACCTTCTCCAATGCTCCAGACTTCTGTTAACGTTCTTCCCAGCAAAATCAAGCACCATCTAACATGCTCCGGACCATGTTTTTCCTTCTTTAGCTAAAAACCTAAAAAAAAAGGAAAGCAAAATTCCACTTCCTTCAGACCACGTTTTTCGTTCTTCCAAGCAAAGGTAAGCACCATCCACAATGCTCCTGACTACTCTTTACGTTCTTTCCAATAAAATTAAGCACCTTCTCCAATGCTCCAGACTACTGTTATCGTTCTTCCCAGCAAAATTAAGCACCATCTAACATGCTCCGGACCATGTTTTTCCTTCTTTAGCTAAAAACCTAAAAAAAAGCCAAGCAAAATTCCACTTCCTTCAGACCACGTTTTTCGTTCTTCCAAGCAAAGGTAAGCACCATCCACAATGCTCCTGACTACTCTTTACGTTCTTCCCAATAAAATTAAGCACCTTCTCCAATGCTCCAGACTACTGTTATCGTTCTTCCCAGCAAAATCAAGCACCATCTAACATGCTCCGGACCATGTTTTTCCTTCTTTAGCTAAAAACCTAAAAAAAAAGGAAAGCAAAATTCCACTTCCTTCAGACCACGTTTTTCGTTCTTCCAAGCAAAGCTAAGCACCATCCACAATGCTCCTGATTGCTCTTTACGTTCTTCCCAATAAAATTAAGCACCTTCTCCAATGCTCCAGACTACTGTTATCGTTCTTCCCAGCAAAATCAAGCACCATCTAACATGCTCCGGACCATGTTTTTCCTTCTTTAGCTAAAAACCTAAAAAAAAGCCAAGCAAAATTCCACTTCCTTCAGACCACGTTTTTCGTTCTTCCAAGCAAAGGTAAGCACCATCCACAATGCTCCTGACTACTCTTTACGTTCTTCCTAATACAATTAAGCACCTTCTCCAATGCTCCAGACTACTGTTAACGTTCTTCCCAGCAAAATCAAGCACCATCTAACATGCTCCGGACCATGTTTTTCTTTCTTTAACAAAAAACTTAAAAAAAAAAAAAGCAAAATTCCGCTTCCTTCAGACCACGTTTTTCGTTCTTCCAAGCAAAGGTAAGCACCATCCACAATGCTCCTGACTACTCTTTACGTTCTTCCCAATAAAATTAAGCACCTTCTCCAATGCTCCAGACTACTGTTATCGTTCTTCCCAGCAAAATTAAGCACAATCTAACATGCTCCGGACCATGTTTTTCCTTCTTTAGCTAAAAACCTAAAAAAAAGCCAAGCAAAATTCCACTTCCTTCAGACCACGTTTTTCGTTCTTCCAAGCAAAGGTAAGCACCATCCACAATGCTCCTGACTACTCTTTACGTTCTTCCCAATAAAATTAAGCACCTTCTCCAATGCTCCAGACTACTGTTAACGTTCTTCCCAGCAAAATCAAGCACCATCTAACATGCTCCGGACCATGTTTTTCCTTCTTTAGCTAAAAACCTAAAAAAAAAGGAAAGCAAAATTCCACTTCCTTCAGACCACGTTTTTCGTTCTTCCAAGCAAAGCTAAGCACCATCCACAATGCTCCTGATTGCTCTTTACGTTCTTCCCAATAAAATTAAGCACCTTCTCCAATGCTCCAGACTACTGTTATCGTTCTTCCCAGCAAAATCAAGCACCATCTAACATGCTCCGGACCATGTTTTTCCTTCTTTAGCTAAAAACCTAAAAAAAAGCCAAGCAAAATTCCACTTCCTTCAGACCACGTTTTTCGTTCTTCCAAGCAAAGGTAAGCACCATCCACAATGCTCCTGACTACTCTTTACGTTCTTCCTAATACAATTAAGCACCTTCTCCAATGCTCCAGACTACTGTTATCGTTCTTCCCAGCAAAATCAAGCACCATCTAACATGCTCCGGACCATGTTTTTCCTTCTTTAGCTAAAAACCTAAAAAAAAGCCAAGCAAAATTCCACTTCCTTCAGACCACGTTTTTCGTTCTTCCAAGCAAAGGTAAGCACCATCCACAATGCTCCTGACTACTCTTTACGTTCTTCCCAATAAAATTAAGCACCTTCTCCAATGCTCCAGACTACTGTTAACGTTCTTCCCAGCAAAATCAAGCACCATCTAACATGCTCCGGACCATGTTTTTCCTTCTTTAGCTAAAAACCTAAAAAAAAGCCAAGCAAAATTCCACTTCCTTCAGACCACGTTTTTCGTTCTTCCAAGCAAAGGTAAGCACCATCCACAATGCTCCTGACTACTCTTTACGTTCTTCCCAATAAAATTAAGCACCTTCTCCAATGCTCCAGACTACTGTTAACGTTCTTCCCAGCAAAATCAAGCACCATCTAACATGCTCCGGACCATGTTTTTCCTTCTTTAGCTAAAAACCTAAAAAAAAGGAAAGCAAAATTCCACTTCCTTCAGACCACGTTTTTCGTTCTTCCAAGCAAAGGTAAGCACCATCCACAATGCTCCTGACTACTCTTTACGTTCTTCCCAATAAAATTAAGCACCTTCTCCAATGCTCCAGACTACTGTTATCGTTCTTCCCAGCAAAATTAAGCACCATCTAACATGCTCCGGACCATGTTTTTCCTTCTTTAGCTAAAAACCTAAAAAAAAGCCAAGCAAAATTCCACTTCCTTCAGACCACGTTTTTCGTTCTTCCAAGCAAAGGTAAGCACCATCCACAATGCTCCTGACTACTCTTTACGTTCTTCCCAATAAAATTAAGCACCTTCTCCAATGCTCCAGACTACTGTTATCGTTCTTCCCAGCAAAATCAAGCACCATCTAACATGCTCCGGACCATGTTTTTCCTTCTTTAGCTAAAAACCTAAAAAAAAGGAAAGCAAAATTCCACTTCCTTCAGACCACGTTTTTCGTTCTTCCAAGCAAAGGTAAGCACCATCCACAATGCTCCTGACTACTCTTTACGTTCTTCCCAATAAAATTAAGCACCTTCTCCAATGCTCCAGACTACTGTTAACGTTCTTCCCAGCAAAATCAAGCACCATCTAACATGCTCCGGACCATGTTTTTCCTTCTTTAGCTAAAAACCTAAAAAAAAGCCAAGCAAAATTCCACTTCCTTCAGACCACGTTTTTCGTTCTTCCAAGCAAAGGAAAGCACCATCCACAATGCTCCTGACTACTCTTTACGTTCTTCCTAATACAATTAAGCACCTTCTCCAATGCTCCAGACTACTGTTAACGTTCTTCCCAGCAAAATCAAGCACCATCTAACATGCTCCGGACCATGTTTTTCCTTCTTTAGCTAAAAACCTAAAAAAAAGCCAAGCAAAATTCCGCTTCCTTCAGACCACGTTTTTCGTTCTTCCAAGCAAAGGTAAGCACCATCCACAATGCTCCTGACTACTCTTTACGTTCTTCCCAATAAAATTAAGCACCTTCTCCAATGCTCCAGACTACTGTTAACGTTCTTCCCAGCAAAATCAAGCACAATCTAACATGCTCCGGACCATGTTTTTCCTTCTTTAGCTAAAAACCTAAAAAAAAGCCAAGCAAAATTCCGCTTCCTTCAGACCACGTTTTTCGTTCTTCCAAGCAAAGGTAAGCACCATCCACAATGCTCCTGACTACTCTTTACGTTCTTCCCAATAAAATTAAGCACCTTCTCCAATGCTCCAGACTACTGTTATCGTTCTTCCCAGCAAAATTAAGCACAATCTAACATGCTCCGGACCATGTTTTTCCTTCTTTAGCTAAAAACCTAAAAAAAAAGCCAAGCAAAATTCCACTTCCTTCAGACCACGTTTTTCGTTCTTCCAAGGAACGGTAAGCACCATCCACAATGCTCCTGACTACTCTTTACGTTCTTCCCAATAAAATTAAGCACCTTCTCCAATGCTCCAGACTTCTGTTAACGTTCTTCCCAGCAAAATCAAGCACCATCTAACATGCTCCGGACCATGTTTTTCCTTCTTTAGCTAAAAACCTAAAAAAAAAGGAAAGCAAAATTCCACTTCCTTCAGACCACGTTTTTCGTTCTTCCAAGCAAAGGTAAGCACCATCCACAATGCTCCTGACTACTCTTTACGTTCTTTCCAATAAAATTAAGCACCTTCTCCAATGCTCCAGACTACTGTTATCGTTCTTCCCAGCAAAATTAAGCACCATCTAACATGCTCCGGACCATGTTTTTCCTTCTTTAGCTAAAAACCTAAAAAAAAAGGAAAGCAAAATTCCACTTCCTTCAGACCACGTTTTTCGTTCTTCCAAGCAAAGCTTAGCACCATCCACAATGCTCCTGATTGCTCTTTACGTTCTTCCCAATAAAATTAAGCACCTTCTCCAATGCTCCAGACTACTGTTATCGTTCTTCCCAGCAAAATCAAGCACCATCTAACATGCTCCGGACCATGTTTTTCCTTCTTTAGCTAAAAACCTAAAAAAAAGCCAAGCAAAATTCCACTTCCTTCAGACCACGTTTTTCGTTCTTCCAAGCAAAGGTAAGCACCATCCACAATGCTCCTGACTACTCTTTACGTTCTTCCTAATACAATTAAGCACCTTCTCCAATGCTCCAGACTACTGTTATCGTTCTTCCCAGCAAAATTAAGCACAATCTAACATGCTCCGGACCATGTTTTTCCTTCTTTAGCTAAAAACCTAAAAAAAAAGCCAAGCAAAATTCCACTTCCTTCAGACCACGTTTTTCGTTCTTCCAAGCAAAGGTAAGCACCATCCACAATGCTCCTGACTGCTCTTTACGTTCTTCCCAATAAAATTAAGCACCTTCTCCAATGCTCCAGACTACTGTTAACGTTCTTCCCAGCAAAATCAAGCACCATCTAACATGCTCCGGACCATGTTTTTCCTTCTTTAGCTAAAAACCTAAAAAAAAGCCAAGCAAAATTCCACTTCCTTCAGACCACGTTTTTCGTTCTTCCAAGCAAAGGTAAGCACCATCCACAATGCTCCTGACTACTCTTTACGTTCTTCCCAATAAAATTAAGCACCTTCTCCAATGCTCCAGACTACTGTTATCGTTCTTCCCAGCAAAATCAAGCACCATCTAACATGCTCCGGACCATGTTTTTCCTTCTTTAGCTAAAAACCTAAAAAAAAAGGAAAGCAAAATTCCACTTCCTTCAGACCACGTTTTTCGTTCTTCCAAGCAAAGCTTAGCACCATCCACAATGCTCCTGATTGCTCTTTACGTTCTTCCCAATAAAATTAAGCACCTTCTCCAATGCTCCAGACTACTGTTATCGTTCTTCCCAGCAAAATCAAGCACCATCTAACATGCTCCGGACCATGTTTTTCCTTCTTTAGCTAAAAACCTAAAAAAAAGCCAAGCAAAATTCCACTTCCTTCAGACCACGTTTTTCGTTCTTCCAAGCAAAGGTAAGCACCATCCACAATGCTCCTGACTACTCTTTACGTTCTTCCTAATACAATTAAGCACCTTCTCCAATGCTCCAGACTACTGTTATCGTTCTTCCCAGCAAAATTAAGCACAATCTAACATGCTCCGGACCATGTTTTTCCTTCTTTAGCTAAAAACCTAAAAAAAAAGCCAAGCAAAATTCCACTTCCTTCAGACCACGTTTTTCGTTCTTCCAAGCAAAGGTAAGCACCATCCACAATGCTCCTGACTGCTCTTTACGTTCTTCCCAATAAAATTAAGCACCTTCTCCAATGCTCCAGACTACTGTTATCGTTCTTCCCAGCAAAATCAAGCACCATCTAACATGCTCCGGACCATGTTTTTCCTTCTTTAGCTAAAAACCTAAAAAAAAGCCAAGCAAAATTCCACTTCCTTCAGACCACGTTTTTCGTTCTTCCAAGCAAAGGTAAGCACCATCCACAATGCTCCTGACTACTCTTTACGTTCTTCCTAATACAATTAAGCACCTTCTCCAATGCTCCAGACTACTGTTAACGTTCTTCCCAGCAAAATCAAGCACCATCTAACATGCTCCGGACCATGTTTTTCTTTCTTTAACAAAAAACTTAAAAAAAAAAAAAGCAAAATTCCGCTTCCTTCAGACCACGTTTTTCGTTCTTCCAAGCAAAGGTAAGCACCATCCACAATGCTCCTGACTACTCTTTACGTTCTTCCCAATAAAATTAAGCACCTTCTCCAATGCTCCAGACTACTGTTATCGTTCTTCCCAGCAAAATTAAGCACAATCTAACATGCTCCGGACCATGTTTTTCCTTCTTTAGCTAAAAACCTAAAAAAAAGCCAAGCAAAATTCCACTTCCTTCAGACCACGTTTTTCGTTCTTCCAAGCAAAGGTAAGCACCATCCACAATGCTCCTGACTACTCTTTACGTTCTTCCCAATAAAATTAAGCACCTTCTCCAATGCTCCAGACTACTGTTAACGTTCTTCCCAGCAAAATCAAGCACCATCTAACATGCTCCGGACCATGTTTTTCCTTCTTTAGCTAAAAACCTAAAAAAAAAGGAAAGCAAAATTCCACTTCCTTCAGACCACGTTTTTCGTTCTTCCAAGCAAAGCTAAGCACCATCCACAATGCTCCTGATTGCTCTTTACGTTCTTCCCAATAAAATTAAGCACCTTCTCCAATGCTCCAGACTACTGTTATCGTTCTTCCCAGCAAAATCAAGCACCATCTAACATGCTCCGGACCATGTTTTTCCTTCTTTAGCTAAAAACCTAAAAAAAAGCCAAGCAAAATTCCACTTCCTTCAGACCACGTTTTTCGTTCTTCCAAGCAAAGGTAAGCACCATCCACAATGCTCCTGACTACTCTTTACGTTCTTCCTAATACAATTAAGCACCTTCTCCAATGCTCCAGACTACTGTTATCGTTCTTCCCAGCAAAATCAAGCACCATCTAACATGCTCCGGACCATGTTTTTCCTTCTTTAGCTAAAAACCTAAAAAAAAGCCAAGCAAAATTCCACTTCCTTCAGACCACGTTTTTCGTTCTTCCAAGCAAAGGTAAGCACCATCCACAATGCTCCTGACTACTCTTTACGTTCTTCCCAATAAAATTAAGCACCTTCTCCAATGCTCCAGACTACTGTTAACGTTCTTCCCAGCAAAATCAAGCACCATCTAACATGCTCCGGACCATGTTTTTCCTTCTTTAGCTAAAAACCTAAAAAAAAGCCAAGCAAAATTCCACTTCCTTCAGACCACGTTTTTCGTTCTTCCAAGCAAAGGTAAGCACCATCCACAATGCTCCTGACTACTCTTTACGTTCTTCCCAATAAAATTAAGCACCTTCTCCAATGCTCCAGACTACTGTTAACGTTCTTCCCAGCAAAATCAAGCACCATCTAACATGCTCCGGACCATGTTTTTCCTTCTTTAGCTAAAAACCTAAAAAAAAGGAAAGCAAAATTCCACTTCCTTCAGACCACGTTTTTCGTTCTTCCAAGCAAAGGTAAGCACCATCCACAATGCTCCTGACTACTCTTTACGTTCTTCCCAATAAAATTAAGCACCTTCTCCAATGCTCCAGACTACTGTTATCGTTCTTCCCAGCAAAATTAAGCACAATCTAACATGCTCCGGACCATGTTTTTCCTTCTTTAGCTAAAAACCTAAAAAAAAGCCAAGCAAAATTCCACTTCCTTCAGACCACGTTTTTCGTTCTTCCAAGCAAAGGTAAGCACCATCCACAATGCTCCTGACTACTCTTTACGTTCTTCCCAATAAAATTAAGCACCTTCTCCAATGCTCCAGACTACTGTTATCGTTCTTCCCAGCAAAATCAAGCACCATCTAACATGCTCCGGACCATGTTTTTCCTTCTTTAGCTAAAAACCTAAAAAAAAGCCAAGCAAAATTCCACTTCCTTCAGACCACGTTTTTCGTTCTTCCAAGCAAAGGTAAGCACCATCCACAATGCTCCTGACTACTCTTTACGTTCTTCCCAATAAAATTAAGCACCTTCTCCAATGCTCCAGACTACTGTTATCGTTCTTCCCAGCAAAATCAAGCACCATCTAACATGCTCCGGACCATGTTTTTCCTTCTTTAGCTAAAAACCTAAAAAAAAGGAAAGCAAAATTCCACTTCCTTCAGACCACGTTTTTCGTTCTTCCAAGCAAAGGTAAGCACCATCCACAATGCTCCTGACTACTCTTTACGTTCTTCCCAATAAAATTAAGCACCTTCTCCAATGCTCCAGACTACTGTTATCGTTCTTCCCAGCAAAATTAAGCACAATCTAACATGCTCCGGACCATGTTTTTCGTTCTTTAGCTAAAAACCTAAGAAAAAGCCAAGCAAAATTCCACTTCCTTCAGACCACGTTTTTCGTTCTTCCAAGCAAAGGTAAGCACCATCCACAATGCTCCTGACTACTCTTTACGTTCTTCCCAATAAAATTAAGCACCTTCTCCAATGCTCCAGACTACTGTTATCGTTCTTCCCAGCAAAATCAAGCACCATCTAACATGCTCCGGACCATGTTTTTCCTTCTTTAGCTAAAAACCTAAAAAAAAGCCAAGCAAAATTCCACTTCCTTCAGACCACGTTTTTCGTTCTTCCAAGCAAAGGTAAGCACCATCCACAATGCTCCTGACTACTCTTTACGTTCTTCCTAATACAATTAAGCACCTTCTCCAATGCTCCAGACTACTGTTAACGTTCTTCCCAGCAAAATCAAGCACCATCTAACATGCTCCGGACCATGTTTTTCCTTCTTTAGCTAAAAACCTAAAAAAAAAGGAAAGCAAAATTCCACTTCCTTCAGACCACGTTTTTCGTTCTTCCAAGCAAAGGTAAGCACCATGCACAATGCTCCTGATTACTTTTTACGTTCTTCCCAATAAAATTTAGCACCTTCTCCAATGCTCCAGACTACTGTTATCGTTCTTCCCAGCAAAATCAAGCACCATCTAACATGCTCCGGACCATGTTTTTCTTTCTTTAACAAAAAACTTAAAAAAAAAAAAAGCAAAATTCCACGTGCTTCAGACCACGTTTTTCGTTTTTCTAAGCAAAGGTAAGCACCATCCACAATGCTCCTGACTACTCTTTACGCTATTCCCAATAAAATTAAGCACCTTTTCGAATGCTCCAGACTACTGTTTACGTTCTTTCCAGCAAAATTAAGCACCATCTTACATGCTCCGGACCATGTTTTTCTCTCTTTAACTAAAAACTTAAAAAAAGCCAAGCAAAATTCCACATGCTTCAGACCACGTTTTTCGTTCTTCCAAGCAAAGGTAAGCACCATCCACAATGCTCTTGACTACTCTTTACGTTCTTTCCAATAAAATTAAGCACCTTCTCCAATGCTCCAGACTACTGTTAACGTTCTTCACAATAAAATTAAGCACCTTCTCCAATGCTCCAGACTACTGTTTACGTTCTTTCCAGCAAAATTAAGCACCATCTAACATGCTCCGGACCATGTTTTTCTTTCTTTAACTAAAAACTTAAAAAAACGCCAAGCAAAATTCCACTTCCTTTAGACCACGTTTTTCGTTCTTCCAAGCAAAGGTAAGCACCATCCACAATGCTCCTGACTACTCTTTACGTTCTTTCCAATAAAATTAAGCACCTTCTCCAATGCTCCAGACTACTGTTATCGTTCTTCCCAGCAAAATCAAGCACCATCTAACATGCTCCGGACCATGTTTTTCCTTCTTTAGCTAAAAACCTAAAAAAAAAGGAAAGCAAAATTCCACTTCCTTCAGACCACGTTTTTCGTTCTTCCAAGCAAAGGTAAGCACCATCCACAATGCTCCTGACTACTCTTTACGTTCTTTCCAATAAAATTAAGCACCTTCTCCAATGCTCCAGACTACTGTTATCGTTCTTCCCAGCAAAATTAAGCACCATCTAACATGCTCCGGACCATGTTTTTCCTTCTTTAGCTAAAAACCTAAAAAAAAGCCAAGCAAAATTCCACTTCCTTCAGACCACGTTT
This sequence comes from Anopheles ziemanni, assembly GCF_943734765.1. Classification (NCBI taxonomy): domain Eukaryota; kingdom Metazoa; phylum Arthropoda; class Insecta; order Diptera; family Culicidae; genus Anopheles; species Anopheles ziemanni. The sequence goes on along the minus strand of NW_026690033.1, from coordinate 195,863 downwards.
TTCGTTCTTCCAAGCAAAGGTAAGCACCATCCACAATGCTCCTGACTACTCTTTACGTTCTTCCCAATAAAATTAAGCACCTTCTCCAATGCTCCAGACTACTGTTAACGTTCTTCCCAGCAAAATCAAGCACCATCTAACATGCTCCGGACCATGTTTTTCCTTCTTTAGCTAAAAACCTAAAAAAAAAGGAAAGCAAAATTCCACTTCCTTCAGACCACGTTTTTCGTTCTTCCAAGCAAAGCTAAGCACCATCCACAATGCTCCTGATTGCTCTTTACGTTCTTCCCAATAAAATTAAGCACCTTCTCCAATGCTCCAGACTACTGTTATCGTTCTTCCCAGCAAAATCAAGCACCATCTAACATGCTCCGGACCATGTTTTTCCTTCTTTAGCTAAAAACCTAAAAAAAAGCCAAGCAAAATTCCACTTCCTTCAGACCACGTTTTTCGTTCTTCCAAGCAAAGGTAAGCACCATCCACAATGCTCCTGACTACTCTTTACGTTCTTCCCAATAAAATTAAGCACCTTCTCCAATGCTCCAGACTACTGTTATCGTTCTTCCCAGCAAAATCAAGCACCATCTAACATGCTCCGGACCATGTTTTTCCTTCTTTAGCTAAAAACCTAAAAAAAAGGAAAGCAAAATTCCACTTCCTTCAGACCACGTTTTTCGTTCTTCCAAGCAAAGGTAAGCACCATCCACAATGCTCCTGACTACTCTTTACGTTCTTCCCAATAAAATTAAGCACCTTCTCCAATGCTCCAGACTACTGTTATCGTTCTTCTTAGCAAAATTAAGCACAATCTAACATGCTCCGGACCATGTTTTTCCTTCTTTAGCTAAAAACCTAAAAAAAAGCCAAGCAAAATTCCACTTCCTTCAGACCACGTTTTTCGTTCTTCCAAGCAAAGGTAAGCACCATCCACAATGCTCCTGACTACTCTTTACGTTCTTCCCAATAAAATTAAGCACCTTCTCCAATGCTCCAGACTACTGTTATCGTTCTTCCCAGCAAAATCAAGCACCATCTAACATGCTCCGGACCATGTTTTTCCTTCTTTAGCTAAAAACCTAAAAAAAAGCCAAGCAAAATTCCACTTCCTTCAGACCACGTTTTTCGTTCTTCCAAGCAAAGGTAAGCACCATCCACAATGCTCCTGACTACTCTTTACGTTCTTCCTAATACAATTAAGCACCTTCTCCAATGCTCCAGACTACTGTTAACGTTCTTCCCAGCAAAATCAAGCACCATCTAACATGCTCCGGACCATGTTTTTCTTTCTTTAACAAAAAACTTAAAAAAAAAAAAAGCAAAATTCCACGTGCTTCAGAGCACGTTTTTCGTTTTTCTAAGCAAAGGTAAGCACCATCCGCAATGCTCCTGACTACTCTTTACGCTATTCCCAATAAAATTAAGCACCTTTTCGAATGCTCCAGACTACTGTTTACGTTCTTTCCAGCAAAATTAAGCACCATCTTACATGCTCCGGACCATGTTTTTCTCTCTTTAACTAAAAACTTAAAAAAAGCCAAGCAAAATTCCACATGCTTCAGACCACGTTTTTCGTTCTTCCAAGCAAAGGTAAGCACCATCCACAATGCTCTTGACTACTCTTTACGTTCTTTCCAATAAAATTAAGCACCTTCTCCAATGCTCCAGACTACTGTTAACGTTCTTCACAATAAAATTAAGCACCTTCTCCAATGCTCCAGACTACTGTTTACGTTCTTCCCAGCAAAATTAAGCACCATCTAACATGCTCCGGACCATGTTTTTCTTTCTTTAACTAAAAACTTAAAAAAACGCCAAGCAAAATTCCACTTCCTTTAGACCACGTTTTTCGTTCTTCCAAGCAAAGGTAAGCACCATCCACAATGCTCCTGACTACTCTTTACGTTCTTTCCAATAAAATTAAGCACCTTCTCCAATGCTCCAGACTACTGTTATCGTTCTTCCCAGCAAAATTAAGCACCATCTAACATGCTCCGGACCATGTTTTTCCTTCTTTAGCTAAAAACCTAAAAAAAAAGGAAAGCAAAATTCCACTTCCTTCAGACCACGTTTTTCGTTCTTCCAAGCAAAGGTAAGCACCATCCACAATGCTCCTGACTACTCTTTACGTTCTTTCCAATAAAATTAAGCACCTTCTCCAATGCTCCAGACTACTGTTATCGTTCTTCCCAGCAAAATCAAGCACCATCTAACATGCTCCGGACCATGTTTTTCCTTCTTTAGCTAAAAACCTAAAAAAAAAGGAAAGCAAAATTCCACTTCCTTCAGACCACGTTTTTCGTTCTTCCAAGCAAAGGTAAGCACCATCCACAATGCTCCTGACTACTCTTTACGTTCTTCCCAATAAAATTAAGCACCTTCTCCAATGCTCCAGACTACTGTTAACGTTCTTCCCAGCAAAATCAAGCACCATCTAACATGCTCCGGACCATGTTTTTCCTTTTTTAGCTAAAAACCTAAAAAAAAGCCAAGCAAAATTCCGCTTCCTTCAGACCACGTTTTTCGTTCTTCCAAGCAAAGGTAAGCACCATCCACAATGCTCCTGACTACTCTTTACGTTCTTCCCAATAAAATTAAGCACCTTCTCCAATGCTCCAGACTACTGTTAACGTTCTTCCCAGCAAAATCAAGCACCATCTAACATGCTCCGGACCATGTTTTTCCTTTTTTAGCTAAAAACCTAAAAAAAAGCCAAGCAAAATTCCGCTTCCTTCAGACCACGTTTTTCGTTCTTCCAAGCAAAGGTAAGCACCATCCACAATGCTCCTGACTACTCTTTACGTTCTTTCCAATAAAATTAAGCACCTTCTCCAATGCTCCAGACTACTGTTATCGTTCTTCCCAGCAAAATCAAGCACCATCTAACATGCTCCGGACCATGTTTTTCCTTCTTTAGCTAAAAACCTAAAAAAAAAGGAAAGCAAAATTCCACTTCCTTCAGACCACGATTTTCGTTCTTCCAAGCAAAGGTAAGCACCATCCACAATGCTCCTGACTACTCTTTACGTTCTTCCCAATAAAATTAAGCACCTTCTCCAATGCTCCAGACTACTGTTAACGTTCTTCCCAGCAAAATCAAGCACCATCTAACATGCTCCGGACCATGTTTTTCCTTCTTTAGCTAAAAACCTAAAAAAAAGCTAAGCAAAATTCCACTTCCTTCAGACCACGTTTTTCGTTCTTCCAAGCAAAGGTAAGCACCATCCACAATGCTCCTGACTACTCTTTACGTTCTTCCCAATAAAATTAAGCACCTTCTCCAATGCTCCAGACTACTGTTAACGTTCTTCCCAGCAAAATCAAGCACCATCTAACATGCTCCGGACCATGTTTTTCCTTCTTTAGCTAAAAACCTAAAAAAAAAAGGAAAGCAAAATTCCACTTCCTTCAGACCACGTTTTTCGTTCTTCCAAGCAAAGCTAAGCACCATCCACAATGCTCCTGATTGCTCTTTACGTTCTTCCCAATAAAATTAAGCACCTTCTCCAATGCTCCAGACTACTGTTAACGTTCTTCCCAGCAAAATCAAGCACCATCTAACATGCTCCGGACCATGTTTTTCCTTCTTTAGCTATAAACCTAAAAAAAAGCCAAGCAAAATTCCGCTTCCTTCAGACCACGTTTTTCGTTCTTCCAAGCAAAGGTAAGCACCATCCACAATGCTCCTGACTACTCTTTACGTTCTTCCCAATAAAATTAAGCACCTTCTCCAATGCTCCAGACTACTGTTATCGTTCTTCCCAGCAAAATTAAGCACCATCTTACATGCTTCGGACCATGTTTTTCCTTCTTTAGCTAAAAACCTAAAAAAAAGCCAAGCAAAATTCCACTTCCTTCAGACCACGTTTTTCGTTCTTCCAAGCAAAGGTAAGCACCATCCACAATGCTCCTGACTGCTCTTTACGTTCTTCCCAATAAAATTAAGCACCTTCTCCAATGCTCCAGACTACTGTTATCGTTCTTCCCAGCAAAATCAAGCACCATCTAACATGCTCCGGACCATGTTTTTCTTTCTTTAACTAAAAACTTAAAAAAACGCCAAGCAAAATTCCACTTCCTTTAGACCACGTTTTTCGTTCTTCCAAGCAAAGGTAAGCACCATCCACAATGCTCCTGACTACTCTTTACGTTATTCCCAATAAAATTAAGCACCTTTTCCAATGCTCCAGACTACTGTTATCGTTCTTCCCAGCAAAATTAAGCACCATCTAACATGCTCCGGACCATGTTTTTCTTTCTTTAACAAAAAACTTGAAAAAAAAACCAAGCAAAATTCCACGTGCTTCAGACCACATTTTTCGTTCTTCCAAGCAAAGGTAAGCACCATCCGCAATGCTCCTGACTACTCTTTACGTTCTTTCCAATAAAATTAAGCACCTTCTCCAATGCTCCAGACTACTGTTAACGTTCTTTCCAGCAAAATTAAGCACCATCTAACATGCTCCGGACCATGTTTTTCCTTCTTTAGCTAAAAACCTAAAAAAAAGGAAAGCAAAATTCCACTTCCTTCAGACCACGTTTTTCGTTCTTCGAAGCAAAGGTAAGCACCATCCACAATGCTCCTGACTACTCTTTACGTTATTCCCAATAAAATTAAGCACCTTTTACAATGCTCCAGACTACTGTTTACGTTCTTTCCAGCAAAATTAAGCACCATCTAACATGCTCCGGACCATGTTTTTCCTTCTTTAACTAAAAACTTAAAAAAAAGCCAAGCAAAATTCCACATGCTTCAGACCACGTTTTTCGTTCTTCCAAGTTAAGGTAAGCACCATCCACAATGCTCCTGACTACTCTTTACGTTATTCCCAACAAAATTAAGCACCTTTTCCAATGCTCCAGACTACTGTTATCGTTCTTCCCAGCAAAATTAAGCACCATCTAACATGCTCCGGACCATGTTTTTCTTTCTTTAACTTAAAACTTAAAAAAAAAAAACCAAGCAAAATTCCACGTGCTTCAGACCACGTTTTTCGTTCTTCCAAGCAAAGGTAAGCACCATCCGCAATGCTCCTGACTACTCTTTACGTTCTTTCCAATAAAATTAAGCACCTTCTCCAATGCTCCAGACTACTGTTAACGTTCTTCACAATAAAATAAAGCACCTTCTCCAATGCTCCAGACTACTGTTTACGTTCTTTCCAGCAAAATTAAGCACCATCTAACATGCTCCGGACCATGTTTTCCTTCTCTAACTAAAAACTTAAAAAAACGCCAAGCAAAATTCCACTTCCTTTAGACCACGTTTTTCGTTCTTACAAGCAAAAGTCAGCACCATCCACAATGCTCCTGACTACTCTTTACGTTCTTCCCAATAAAATTAAGCACCTTCTCCTATGCTCCAGACTACTGTTTACGTTCTTCCTAGCAAAATTAAGCACCATCCAACATGCTCCGGACCACGTTTTTCTTTCTTTAACTTAAAACTTAAAAAACAAATAAAATGAAATAAGCCTAATTCAACATGCTTAAGGCAACGTTTTTCGTTCTTCCAACCAACGGTAAGCACCATCCACAATGCTCCGGACTACTTTTTAGGTTCTTCCCAGCAAAATTAAACACCTTCTTCATTGCTCCAGACTACTTTCTACGATCTTCCCAGCAAAATTAAGCACCATCCAACATGCTCCGGACTACGATTTTCTTTCTTTAACTAAAAACTTAAAAAAAACAAACTAAGCCCAATTCAACATGCTTAAGACCACGTTTTTCGTTCTTCCAAGCAAAGGTAAGCACCATCCACAATGCTTCGGACTACTTTTTACGTTCTCCCCAGCAAAATTAAGCACCTTCTCCAATGCTCCAGACTACTTTTTACGTTCTTTCCATCAAAATTAAGCACCATCCAACATGCTCCGGACTACGATTTTCTTTCTTTAACTAAAAACTTAAAAAAAAAACAAACTAAGCCCAATTCAACATGCTTCAGACCACGTTTTTCGTTCTTCCAAGCAAAGGTAAGCACCATCCACATTGCTCCATACTGCTTTTTACGTTCTTCCAAGCAAAATTAAGCACATTCTCCATTGCTCCGGACTACTTTTTACGTTCTTTAAAGCAAAATTAAGAACCATCCAACATGCTCCGGACTACGTTTTTCCTTCTTTAACTAAAAACTTTAAAAAAAAAAACTTAAATCAATTCAATATGCTTCAGACCACGTTTTTTGTTCTTCCAAGCAAATGTAAGCACCATCCACAATGCTCCAGACTACTTTTTACGTTCTCCCCAGCAAAATTAAGCACCTTCTCCAATGCTCCAGACTACTTTTTACGTTCTTTCCATCAAAATTAAGCACCATCCAACATGCTCCGGACTACGATTTTCTTTCTTTAGCAAAAAACTTAAAAAAAAAAACAAACTAAGCCCAATTCAACATGCTTCATACCACGTTTTTTGTTCTTCCAAGCAAACGTAAGCACCATCCACAATGCTCCGGACTACTTTTAACGTTCTTCCAAGCAAAATTAAGCACCATCCCACATTCTCCGGACTACGTTTTTCTTTCTTTAACTAAAAACTTAAAATAAAAACTTATATCAATTCAACATGCTTCAGACCACGTTTTTTGTTCTTCCAAGCAAAGGTAAGCACCATCCACAATGCTCCGGACTACTTTTTACGTTTTCCAAGCAAAATTAAGCACATTCTCCATTGCTCCGGACTACTTTTTACGTTCTTTAAAGCAAAATTAAGAACCATACAACATGCTCCGGACTTCGTTTTTCTTTCTTTAACTAAAAACCTTAAAAAAAAACTTATATCAATTCAACATGCTTCAGACCACGTTTTTTGTTCTTCCAAGCAAATGTAAGCACCATCCACAATGCTCCAGACTACTTTTTACGTTCTTCTCAGCAAAATTAAGCACCTTCTCCAATGCTCCAGACTACTTTTTACGTTCTTCCCAGCAAAATTAAGCACCTTCTCTAATGCTCCAGACTACTTTTTACGTTTTCCAAGCAAAATTTAGCACCTTCTCCAATGCTCCGGACTACTTTTTACGTTCTTTAAAGCAAAATTAAGAACCATCCAACATGCTACGGACTACGTTTTTCTTTCTTTAACTAAAAACTTTAAAAAAAAAACTTAAATCAATTCAACATGCTTCATACCACGTTTTTTGTTCTTCCAAGCAAAGGTAAGCACCATACACAATGCTCCAGACTACTTTTTACGTTCTTCTCAGCAAAATTAAGCACCTTCTCCAATGCTCCAGACTACTTTTTACGTTCTTTAAAGCAAAATTAAGAACCATCCAACATGCTCCGGACTACGTTTTTCCTTCTTTAACTAAAAACTTAAAAAAAAAAAACTTAAATCAATTCAATATGCTTCAGACCACGTTTTTTGTTCTTCCAAGCAAATGTAAGCACCATCCACAATGCTCCAGACTACTTTTTACGTTCTTCCCAGCAAAATTAAGCACCTTCTCTAATGCTCCGGACTACTTTTTACGTTTTCCAAGCAAAATTAAGCACATTCTCCATTGCTCCGGACTACTTTTTACGTTCTTTAAAGCAAAATTAAGCACCATCCAACATGCTCCGGACTACGTTTTTCCTTCTTTAACTAAAAACTTAAAAAAAAAAAACTTAAATCAATTCAATATGCTTCAGACCACGTTTTTTGTTCTTCCAAGCAAATGTAAGCACCATCCACAATGCTCCAGACTACTTATTACGTTCTTCTAAGCAAAATTAGGCACCTTCTCCAATGCTCCGGACTACTTTTTACGTTCTTTAAAGCAAAATTAAGAGTCATACAACATGCTCCGGACTACGTTTTTCTTTCTTTAACTAAAAACTTAAAAAAAAAAAACTTAAATCAATTCAATATGCTTCAGACCACGTTTTTTGTTCTTCCAAGCAAATGTAAGCACCATCCACAATGCTCCAGACTACTTTTTACGTTTTCCAAGCAAAATTTAGCACCTTCTCCAATGCTCCGGACTACTTTTTACGTTCTTTAAAGCAAAATTAAGCACCATCCAACATGCTCCGGACTACGTTTTTCTTTCTTTAACTCAAAACTTTAAAAAAAAAACTAAGATCAATTCAACATGCTTCAGACCACGTTTTTTGTACTTCCAAGCAAAGGTAAACACCATCCACTATGCTCCAGACTACTTTTTACGTTCTTCCAAGCAAAATAAAGCACCTTCTCCAATGCTCCGGACTACTTTTTACGTCCTTCCAAGCAAAAAAAAGAACCATTCAACATGCTCCGGACTACGTTTTTCTTTCTTTAATTAAAAACTTAAATAAAAAAAAACTTAGATCAATTCAACATGCTTCAGACTACGTTTTTTGTTCTTCCAAGCAAAGGTAAGCACCATCCACAATGCTCCAGACTACTTTTTACGTTCTTCCAAGCAAAATTAAGCACCTTCTCCAATGCTCCGGACTACTTTTTACGTCCTTCCAAGCAAAATTAAGAACCATTCAACATGCTCCGGACTACGTTTTTCTTTCTTTAATTAAAAACTTAAATAAAAAAAAACTTAGATCAATTCAACATGCTTCAGACCACGTTTTTTGTTCTTCCAAGCAAAGGTAAGCACCATCCACAATGCTCCATACTACTTTTTACGTTCTTCTAAGCAAAATTAAGCACCTTCTCCAATGCTCCGGACTACTTTTTACGTTTTCCAAGCAAAATTAAGAACCATCCAACATGCTCCGGACTACGTTCTTCCTTCTTTAACTAAAAACTTAAAAAAAAATACTTAGATCAATTCAACATGCTTCAGACCACGTTTTTTGTTCTTCCAAGCAAAGGTAAGCACCATCCACAATGCTCCAGACTACTTTTTACGTTCTTCCAAGCAAAATTAAGCACCTTCTCCAATGCTCCGGACTACTTTTTACGCCCTTCCAAGCAAAATTAAGAACCATTCAACATGATCCGGACTACGTTTTTCCTTCTTTAACTAAAAACTTAAAAAAAAAATACTTAGATCAATTCAACATGCTTCAGACCACGTTTTTTGTTCTTCCAAGCAAAGGTAAGCACCATCCACAATGCTCCAGACTACTTTTTACGTTCTTCCAAGCAAAATTAAGCACCTTCTCCAATGCTCCGGACTACTTTTTACGTTTTCCAAGCAAAATTAAGAACCATCCAACATGCTCCGGACTACGGTTTTCCTTCTTTAACTAAAAACTTAAAAAAAAAAACTTAGATCAATTCAACATGCTTCAGACCACGTTTTTTGTTCTTCCAAGCAAAGGTAAGCACCATCCACAATGCTCCAGACTACTTTTTACGTTCTTCTAAGCAAAATTAAGCACCTTCTCCAATGCTCCGGACTACTTTTTACGTTCTTCCAAGCAAAATTAAGAACCATCCAACATACTCCGGACTACGTTTTTCCTTCTTTAACTAAAAACTTAAAAAAAAAACTTAGATCAATTCAACATGCTTCAGACCACGTTTTTTGTTCTTCCAAGCAAAGGTAAGCACCATCCACAATGCTCCAGACTACTTTTTACGTTCTTCCAAGCAAAATAAAGCACCTTCTCCAATGCTCCGGACTACTTTTTACGTCCTTCCAAGCAAAATGAAGAACCATCCAACATACTCCGGACTACGTTTTTCTTTCTTTAACTAAAAACTGAAAATAAAAACTTAGATCAATTCAACATGCTTCAGACCACGTTTTTTGTTCTTCCAAGCAAAGGTAAGCACCGTCCACAATGCTCCAGACTACTTTTTACGTTCTTCTAAGCAAAACTTAGCACCTTCTCCAATGCTCCGGACTACTTTTTACGTCCTTCCAAGCAAAATTAAGATCCATCCAACATACTCCGGACTACGTTTTTCCTTCTTTAACTAAAAACTTAAAAAAAAAAACTTAGATCAATTCAACATGCTTCAGACCACGTTTTTTGTTCTTCCAAGCAAAGGTAAGCACCATCCACAATGCTCCAGACTACTTTTTACGTTCTTCCAAGCAAAATTAAGCACCTTCTCCAATGCTCCGGACTACTTTTTACGTCCTTCCAAGCAAAATTAAGAACCATTCAACATGATCCGGACTACGTTTTTCCTTCTTTAACTAAAAACATAAAAAAAAAAACTTAGATCAATTCAACATGCTTCAGACCACGTTTTTTGTTCTTCCAAGCAAAGGTAAGCACCGTCCACAATGCTCCAGACTACTTTTTACGTTCTTCTAAGCAAAACTTAGCACCTTCTCCAATGCTCCGGACTACTTTTTACGTCCTTCCAAGCAAAATTAAGAACCATCCAACATACTCCGGACTACGTTTTTCCTTCTTTAACTAAAAACTTAAAAAAAAAAACTTAGATCAATTCAACATGCTTCAGACCACGTTTTTTGTTCTTCCAAGCAAAGGTAAGCACCATCCACAATGCTCCAGACTACTTTTTACGTTCTTCCAAGCAAAATTAAGCACCTTCTCCAATGCTCCGGACTACTTTTTACGTCCTTCCAAGCAAAATTAAGAACCATTCAACATGATCCGGACTACGTTTTTCCTTCTTTAACTAAAAACTTAAAAAAAAAATACTTTGATCAATTCAACATGCTTCAGACCACGTTTTTTGTTCTTCCAAGCAAAGGTAAGCACCGTCCACAATGCTCCAGACTACTTTTTACGTTCTTCCAAGCAAAATTAAGCACCTTCTCCAATGCTCCGGACTACTTTTTACGTTTTCCAAGCAAAATTAAGAACCATTCAACATGCTCCGGACTACGGTTTTCCTTCTTTAACTAAAAACTTAAAAAAAAAAACTTAGATCAATTCAACATGCTTCAGACCACGTTTTTTAATCTTCCAAGCAAAGGTAAGCACCATCCACAATGCTCCAGACTACTTTTTACGTTCTTCCAAGCAAAATTAAGCACCTTCTCCAATGCTCCGGACTACTTTTTACGTTTTCCAAGCAAAATTAAGAACCATCCAACATGCTCCGGACTACGGTTTTCCTTCTTTAACTAAAAACTTAAAAAAAAAAACTTAGATCAATTCAACATGCTTCAGACCACGTTTTTTGTTCTTCCAAGCAAAGGTAAGCACCGTCCACAATGCTCCAGACTACTTTTTACGTTCTTCTAAGCAAAACTTAGCACCTTCTCCAATGCTCCGGACTACTTTTTACGTCCTTCCAAGCAAAATTAAGAACCATCCAACATACTCCGGACTTCGTTTTTCCTTCTTTAACTAAAAACTTAAAAAAAAAACTTAGATCAATTCAACATGCTTCAGACCACGTTTTTTGTTCTTCCAAGCAAAGGTAAGCACCATCCACAATGCTCCAGACTACTTTTAACGTTCTTCCAAGCAAAATAAAGCACCTTCTCCAATGCTCCGGACTACTTTTTACGTCCTTCCAAGCAAAATGAAGAACCATCCAACATACTCCGGACTACGTTTTTCTTTCTTTAACTAAAAACTGAAAATAAAAACTTAGATCAATTCAACATGCTTCAGACCACGTTTTTTGTTCTTCCAAGCAAAGGTAAGCACCATCCACAATGCTCCAGACTACTTTTTACGTTCTTCCAAGCAAAATTAAGCACCTTCTCCAATGCTCCGGACTACTTTTTACGTCCTTCCAAGCAAAATTAAGAACCATTCAACATGATCCGGACTACGTTTTTCCTTCTTTAACTAAAAACTTAAAAAAAAAATACTTAGATCAATTCAACATGCTTCAGACCACGTTTTTTGTTCTTCCAAGCAAAGGTAAGCACCGTCCACAATGCTCCAGACTACTTTTTACGTTCTTCTAAGCAAAACTTAGCACCTTCTCCAATGCTCCGGACTACTTTTTACGTCCTTCCAAGCAAAATTAAGAACCATCCAACATACTCCGGACTACGTTTTTCCTTCTTTAACTAAAAACTTAAAAAAAAAAACTTAGATCAATTCAACATGCTTCAGACCACGTTTTTTGTTCTTCCAAGCAAAGGTAAGCACCATCCACAATGCTCCAGACTACTTTTTACGTTCTTCCAAGCAAAATTAAGCACCTTCTCCAATGCTCCGGACTACTTTTTACGTCCTTCCAAGCAAAATTAAGAACCATTCAACATGATCCGGACTACGTTTTTCCTTCTTTAACTAAAAACTTTAAAAAAAAATACTTAGATCAATTCAACATGCTTCAGACCACGTTTTTTGTTCTTCCAAGCAAAGGTAAGCACCATCCACAATGCTCCAGACTACTTTTTACGTTCTTCCAAGCAAAATTAAGCACCTTCTCCAATGCTCCGGACTACTTTTTACGTTTTCCAAGCAAAATGAAGAACCATCCAACATACTCCGGACTACGTTTTTCTTTCTTTAACTAAAAACTGAAAATAAAAACTTAGATCAATTCAACATGCTTCAGACCACGTTTTTTGTTCTTCCAAGCAAAGGTAAGCACCATCCACAATGCTCCAGACTACTTTTTACGTTCTTCCAAGCAAAATTAAGCACCTTCTCCAATGCTCCGGACTACTTTTTACGTCCTTCCAAGCAAAATTAAGAACCATTCAACATGATCCGGACTACGTTTTTCCTTCTTTAACTAAAAACTTAAAAAAAAAAATACTTAGATCAATTCAACATGCTTCAGACCACGTTTTTTGTTCTTCCAAGCAAAGGTAAGCACCGTCCACAATGCTCCAGACTACTTTTTACGTTCTTCTAAGCAAAACTTAGCACCTTCTCCAATGCTCCGGACTACTTTTTACGTCCTTCCAAGCAAAATGAAGAACCATCCAACATACTCCGGACTACGTTTTTCTTTCTTTAACTAAAAACTGAAAATAAAAACTTAGATCAATTCAACATGCTTCAGACCACGTTTTTTGTTCTTCCAAGCAAAGGTAAGCACCATCCACAATGCTCCATACTACTATCTACGTTCTTCCAAGCAAAATTAGGAACCTCCTTCAATGCTCCATACTACTTTTTACGTTCTTCCAAGCAAAATTAAGAACCATCCAACATGCTCCGGACTACGTTTTTCTTTCTTTAACTTAAAACTTACAAAAAAAAACTTAGATCAATTCAACATGCTTCAGACCACGTTTTTTGTTCTTCGATGCAAAGGTAAGCACCATCCACAATGCTCCATACTACTATCTACGTTCTTCCAAGCAAAATTAAGCACCTTCTCCAATTCTCCATACTACTTTTAACGTTCTTCCAAGCAAAATTAAGAACCATCCAACATGCTCCGGACTACGTTTTTCTTTCTTTAACTTAAAACTTACAAAAAAAAACTTAGATCAATTCAACATGCTTCAGACCACGTTTTTTGTTCTTCGATGCAAAGGTAAGCACCATCCACAATGCTCCATACTACTATCTACGTTCTTCCAAGCAAAATTAGGCACCTTCTCCAACGCTCCATACTACTTTTAACGTTCTTCCAAGCAAAATTAAGAACCATCCAACATGCTCCGGACTACGTTTTTCTTTCTTTAACTTAAAACTTACAAAAAAAAACTTAGATCAATTCAACATGCTTCAGACCACGTTTTTTGTTCTTCCAAGCAAAGGCAAGCACCATCCACAATGCTCCATACTACTATCTACGTTCTTCCAAGCAAAATTAAGCACCTTCTCCAATGCTCCATACTACTTTTTACGTTCTTCCAAGCAAAATTAAGAACCATCCAACATGCTCCGGACTACGTTTTTCTTTCTTTAACTTAAAACTTACAAAAAAAAACTTAGATCAATTCAACATGCTTCAGACCACGTTTTTTGTTCTTCCAAACAAAGGTAAGCACCATCCACAATGCTCCATACTACTATTTACGTTCTTCCAAGCAAAATTAAGCACCTTCTCCAATGCTCCATACTACTTTTTACGTTCTTCCAAGCAAAATTAAGAACCATCCAACATGCTCCGGACTACGTTTTTCTTTCTTTAACTAAAAACTTAAAAAAAAAACTTAGATCAATTCAACATGCTTCAGACCACGTTTTTTGTTCTTCCAAGCAAAGGTTAGCACCATCCACAATGCTCCATACTACTATCTACGTTCTTCCAAGCAAAATTAGGCACCTCCTTCAATGCTCCGGACTACTTTTTACGTCCTTCCAAGCAAAATTAAGAACCATCCAACATGCTCCGGACTACGTTTTTCTTTCTTTAACTTAAAACTTACAAAAAAAAACTTAGATCAATTCAACATGCTTCAGACCACGTTTTTTGTTCTTCCAAACAAAGGTAAGCACCATCCACAATGCTCCATACTACTATCTACGTTCTTCCAAGCAAAATTAGGCACCTTCTCCAATGCTCCATACTACTTTTTACGTTCTTCCAAGCAAAATTAAGAACCATCCAACATGCTCCGGACTACGTTTTTCTTTCTTTAACTTAAAACTTACAAAAAAAAACTTAGATCAATTCAACATGCTTCAGACCACGTTTTTTGTTCTTCCAAACAAAGGTAAGCACCATCCACAATGCTCCATACTACTATTTACGTTCTTCCAAGCAAAATTAAGCACCTTCTCCAATGCTCCATACTACTTTTTACGTTCTTCCAAGCAAAATTAAGAACCATCCAACATGCTCCGGACTACGTTTTTCTTTCTTTAACTTAAAACTTACAAAAAAAAACTTAGATCAATTCAACATGCTTCAGACCACGTTTTTTGTTCTTCCAAACAAAGGTAAGCACCATCCACAATGCTCCATACTACTATCTACGTTCTTCCAAGCAAAATTAGGCACCTCCTTCAATGCTCCGGACTACTTTTTACGTCCTTCCAAGCAAAATTAAGAACCATCCAACATGCTCCGGACTACGTTTTTCTTTCTTTAACTTAAAACTTACAAAAAAAAACTTAGATCAATTCAACATGCTTCAGACCACGTTTTTTGTTCTTCCAAACAAAGGTAAGCACCATCCACAATGCTCCATACTACTATCTACGTTCTTCCAAGCAAAATTAGGCACCTTCTCCAATGCTCCATACTACTTTTTACGTCCTTCCAAGCAAAATTAAGAACCATCCAACATGCTCCGGACTACGTTTTTCTTTCTTTAACTTAAAACTTACAAAAAAAAACTTAGATCAATTCAACATGCTTCAGACCACGTTTTTTGTTCTTCCAAACAAAGGTAAGCACCATCCACAATGCTCCATACTACTATTTACGTTCTTCCAAGCAAAATTAAGCACCTTCTCCAATGCTCCATACTACTTTTTACGTTCTTCCAAGCAAAATTAAGAACCATCCAACATGCTCCGGACTACGTTTTTCTTTCTTTAACTTAAAACTTACAAAAAAAAACTTAGATCAATTCAACATGCTTCAGACCACGTTTTTTGTTCTTCCAAGCAAAGGTTAGCACCATCCACAATGCTCCAGACTACTTTTTACGTTCTTCTAAGCAAAACTTAGCACCTTCTCCAATGCTCCGGACTACTTTTTACGTCCTTCCAAGCAAAATTAAGAACCATCCAACATGCTCCGGACTACGTTTTTCTTTCTTTAACTTAAAACTTACAAAAAAAAACTTAGATCAATTCAACATGCTTCAGACCACGTTTTTTGTTCTTCCAAACAAAGGTAAGCACCATCCACAATGCTCCATACTACTATCTACGTTCTTCCAAGCAAAATTAGGCACCTTCTCCAACGCTCCATACTACTTTTAACGTTCTTCCAAGCAAAATTAAGAACCATCCAACATGCTCCGGACTACGTTTTTCTTTCTTTAACTTAAAACTTACAAAAAAAAACTTAGATCAATTCAACATGCTTCAGACCACGTTTTTTGTTCTTCCAAGCAAAGGCAAGCACCATCCACAATGCTCCATACTACTATCTACGTTCTTCCAAGCAAAATTAAGCACCTTCTCCAATGCTCCATACTACTTTTTACGTTCTTCCAAGCAAAATTAAGAACCATCCAACATGCTCCGGACTACGTTTTTCTTTCTTTAACTTAAAACTTACAAAAAAAAACTTAGATCAATTCAACATGCTTCAGACCACGTTTTTTGTTCTTCCAAACAAAGGTAAGCACCATCCACAATGCTCCATACTACTATTTACGTTCTTCCAAGCAAAATTAAGCACCTTCTCCAATGCTCCATACTACTTTTTACGTTCTTCCAAGCAAAATTAAGAACCATCCAACATGCTCCGGACTACGTTTTTCTTTCTTTAACTAAAAACTTAAAAAAAAAACTT
Source organism: Anopheles ziemanni (assembly GCF_943734765.1). NCBI lineage: Eukaryota > Metazoa > Arthropoda > Insecta > Diptera > Culicidae > Anopheles > Anopheles ziemanni. Next base: position 179,663 of record NW_026690033.1, on the reverse strand, counting down.
AGATCAATTCAACATGCTTCAGACCACGTTTTTTGTTCTTCCAAGCAAAGGTTAGCACCATCCACAATGCTCCATACTACTATCTACGTTCTTCCAAGCAAAATTAGGCACCTCCTTCAATGCTCCATACTACTTTTTACGTTCTTCCAAGCAAAATTAAGAACCATCCAAGATGCTCCGGACTACGTTTTTCTTTCTTTAACTTAAAACTTACAAAAAAAAACTTAGATCAATTCAACATGCTTCAGACCAAGTTTTTTGTTCTTCCAAACAAAGGTAAGCACCATCCACAATGCTCTATACTACTATCTACGTTCTTCCAAGCAAAATTAAGCACCTTCTCCAATGCTCCATACTACTTTTAACGTTCTTCCAAGCAAAATTAAGAACCATCCAACATGCTCCGGACTACGTTTTTCTCTCTTTAACTTAAAACTTACAAAAAAAAACTTAGATCAATTCAACATGCTTTAGACCACGTTTTTTGTTCTTCGAAGCAAAGGTAAGCACCATCCACAATGCTCCATACTACTATCTACGTTCTTCCAAGCAAAATTAAGCACCTTCTCTAATGCTCCATACTACTTTTTACGTTCTTCCAAGCAAAATTAAGAACCATCCAACATGCTCCGGACTACGTTTTTCTTTCTTTAACTTAAAACTTACAAAAAAAAACTTAGATCAATTCAACATGCTTCAGACCACGTTTTTTGTTCTTCGAAGCAAAGGTAAGCACCATCCACAATGCTCCATACTACTATCTACGTTCTTCCAAGCAAAATTAAGCACCTTCTCCAATGCTCCATACTACTTTTTACGTTCTTCCAAGCAAAATTAAGAACCATCCAACATGCTCCGGACTACGTTTTTCTCTTTAACTTAAAACTTACAAAAAAAAACTTAGATCAATTCAACATGCTTCAGACCACGTTTTTTGTTCTTCGAAGCAAAGGTAAGCACCATCCACAATGCTCCATACTACTATCTACGTTCTTCCAAGCAAAATTAAGCACCTTCTCCAATGCTCCATACTACTTTTTACGTTCTTCCAAGCAAAATTAAGAACCATCCAACATGCTCCGGACTACGTTTTTCTTTCTTTAACTTAAAACTTACAAAAAAAAACTTAGATCAATTCAACATGCTTCAGACCACGTTTTTTGTTCTTCCAAACAAAGGTAAGCACCATCCACAATGCTCCATACTACTATCTACGTTCTTCCAAGCAAAATTAAGCACCTTCTCCAATGCTCCATACTACTTTTTACGTTCTTCCAAGCAAAATCAAGAACCATCCAACATGCTCCATACTACGTTTTTCTTTCTTTAACTTAAAACTTAAAAAAAAAAACTTAGATCAATTCAACATGCTTCAGACCACGTTTTTTGTTCTTCCAAACAAAGGTAAGCACCATCCACAATGCTCCATACTACTATCTACGTTCTTCCAAGCAAAATTAAGCACCTTCTCCAATGCTCCATACTACTTTTAACGTTCTTCCAAGCAAAATTAAGAACCATCCAACATGCTCCGGACTACGTTTTTCTTTCTTTAACTTAAAACTTACAAAAAAAAACTTAGATCAATTCAACATGCTTCAGACCACGTTTTTTGTTCTTCGAAGCAAAGGTAAGCACCATCCACAATGCTCCATACTACTATCTACGTTCTTCCAAGCAAAATTAAGCACCTTCTCCAATGCTCCATACTACTTTTTACGTTCTTCCAAGCAAAATTAAGAACCATCCAACATGCTCCGGACTACGTTTTTCTCTCTTTAACTTAAAACTTACAAAAAAAAACTTAGATCAATTCAACATGCTTCAGACCACGTTTTTTGTTCTTCGAAGCAAAGGTAAGCACCATCCACAATGCTCCATACTACTATCTACGTTCTTCCAAGCAAAATTAAGCACCTTCTCTAATGCTCCATACTACTTTTTACGTTCTTCCAAGCAAAATTAAGAACCATCCAACATGCTCCGGACTACGTTTTTCTTTCTTTAACTTAAAACTTACAAAAAAAAACTTAGATCAATTCAACATGCTTCAGACCACGTTTTTTGTTCTTCGAAGCAAAGGTAAGCACCATCCACAATGCTCCATACTACTATCTACGTTCTTCCAAGCAAAATTAAGCACCTTCTCCAATGCTCCATACTACTTTTTACGTTCTTCCAAGCAAAATTAAGAACCATCCAACATGCTCCGGACTACGTTTTTCTTTCTTTAACTTAAAACTTACAAAAAAAAACTTAGATCAATTCAACATGCTTCAGACCACGTTTTTTGTTCTTCCAAGCAAAGGTAAGCACCATCCACATTGCTCCATACTACTATCTGCGTTCTTCCAAGCAAAATAAAGCACCTTCTCCAATGCTCCATGCTACTTTTTACGTTCTTCCAAGCAAAATTATGAACCATCCAACATGCTCCGGACTACGTTTTTCTCTCTTTAACTTAAAACTTACAAAAAAAAACTTAGATCAATTCAAGATGCTTCAGACCACGTTTTTTGTTCTTCGAAGCAAAGGTAAGCACCATCCACAATGCTCCATACTACTATCTACGTTCTTCCAAGCAAAATTAAGCACCTTCTCCAATGCTCCATACTACTTTTTACGTTCTTCCAAGCAAAATTAAGAACCATCCAACATGCTCCGGACTACGTTTTTCTTTCTTTAACTTAAAACTTACAAAAAAAAACTTAGATCAATTCAACATGCTTCAGACCACGTTTTTTGTTCTTCCAAACAAAGGTTAGCACCATCTACAATGCTCCATACTACTATCTACGTTCTTCCAAGCAAAATTAAGCACCTTCTCCAATGCTCCATACTACTTTTTACGTTCTTCCAAGCAAAATTAAGAACCATCCAACATGCTCCGGACTACGTTTTTCTTTCTTTAACTTAAAACTTACAAAAAAAAACTTAGATCAATTCAACATGCTTCAGACCACGTTTTTTGTTCTTCGAAGCAAAGGTAAGCACCATCCACAATGCTCCATACTACTATCTACGTTCTTCCAAGCAAAATTAAGCACCTTCTCCAATGCTCCATACTACTTTTTACGTTCTTCCAAGCAAAATTAAGAACCATCCAACATGCTCCGGACTACGTTTTTCTTTCTTTAACTTAAAACTTACAAAAAAAAACTTAGATCAATTCAACATGCTTCAGACCACGTTTTTTGTTCTTCCAAACAAAGGTAAGCACCATCCACAATGCTCCATACTACTATCTACGTTCTTCCAAGCAAAATTAAGCACCTTCTCCAATGCTCCATACTACTTTTTACGTTCTTCCAAGCAAAATCAAGAACCATCCAACATGCTCCATACTACGTTTTTCTTTCTTTAACTTAAAACTTAAAAAAAAAAACTTAGATCAATTCAACATGCTTCAGACCACGTTTTTTGTTCTTCCAAACAAAGGTAAGCACCATCCACAATGCTCCATACTACTATCTACGTTCTTCCAAGCAAAATTAAGCACCTTCTCCAATGCTCCATACTACTTTTTACGTTCTTCCAAGCAAAATTAAGAACCATCCAACATGCTCCGGACTACGTTTTTCTCTCTTTAACTTAAAACTTACAAAAAAAAACTTAGATCAATTCAACATGCTTCAGACCACGTTTTTTGTTCTTCGAAGCAAAGGTAAGCACCATCCACAATGCTCCATACTACTATCTACGTTCTTCCAAGCAAAATTAAGCACCTTCTCCAATGCTCCATACTACTTTTTACGTTCTTCCAAGCAAAATCAAGAACCATCCAACATGCTCCGGACTACGTTTTTCTTTCTTTAACTTAAAACTTACAAAAAAAAACTTAGATCAATTCAACATGCTTCAGACCACGTTTTTTGTTCTTCCAAACAAAGGTAAGCACCATCCACAATGCTCCATACTACTATCTACGTTCTTCCAAGCAAAATTAAGCACCTTCTCCAATGCTCCATACTACTTTTTACGTTCTTCCAAGCAAAATCAAGAACCATCCAACATGCTCCATACTACGTTTTTCTTTCTTTAACTTAAAACTTAAAAAAAAAAACTTAGATCAATTCAACATGCTTCAGACCACGTTTTTTGTTCTTCCAAGCAAAGGTAAGCACCATCCACAATGCTCCATACTACTATCTACGTTCTTCCAAGCAAAATTAAGCACCTTCTCCAATGCTCCATACTACTTTTTACGTTCTTCCAAGCAAAATTAAGAACCATCCAACATGCTCCGGACTACGTTTTTCTCTCTTTAACTTAAAACTTACAAAAAAAAACTTAGATCAATTCAACATGCTTCAGACCACGTTTTTTGTTCTTCGAAGCAAAGGTAAGCACCATCCACAATGCTCCATACTACTATCTACGTTCTTCCAAGCAAAATTAAGCACCTTCTCTAATGCTCCATACTACTTTTTACGTTCTTCCAAGCAAAATTAAGAACCATCCAACATGCTCCGGACTACGTTTTTCTTTCTTTAACTTAAAACTTACAAAAAAAAACTTAGATCAATTCAACATGCTTCAGACCACGTTTTTTGTTCTTCGAAGCAAAGGTAAGCACCATCCACAATGCTCCATACTACTATCTACGTTCTTCCAAGCAAAATTAAGCACCTTCTCCAATGCTCCATACTACTTTTTACGTTCTTCCAAGCAAAATTAAGAACCATCCAACATGCTCCGGACTACGTTTTTCTCTCTTTAACTTAAAACTTACAAAAAAAAACTTAGATCAATTCAACATGCTTCAGACCACGTTTTTTGTTCTTCGAAGCAAAGGTAAGCACCATCCACAATGCTCCATACTACTATCTACGTTCTTCCAAGCAAAATTAAGCACCTTCTCCAATGCTCCATACTACTTTTTACGTTCTTCCAAGCAAAATTAAGAACCATCCAACATGCTCCGGACTACGTTTTTCTCTCTTTAACTTAAAACTTACAAAAAAAAACTTAGATCAATTCAACATGCTTCAGACCACGTTTTTTGTTCTTCCAAGCAAAGGTTAGCACCATCTACAATGCTCCATACTACTATCTACGTTCTTCCAAGCAAAATTAAGCACCTTCTCCAATGCTCCATACTACTTTTTACGTTCTTCCAAGCAAAATTAAGAACCATCCAACATGCTCCGGACTACGTTTTTCTTTCTTTAACTTAAAACTTACAAAAAAAAACTTAGATCAATTCAACATGCTTCAGACCACGTTTTTTGTTCTTCCAAACAAAGGTAAGCACCATCCACAATGCTCCATACTACTATCTACGTTCTTCCAAGCAAAATTAAGCACCTTCTCCAATGCTCCATACTACTTTTTACGTTCTTCCAAGCAAAATCAAGAACCATCCAACATGCTCCATACTACGTTTTTCTTTCTTTAACTTAAAACTTAAAAAAAAAAACTTAGATCAATTCAACATGCTTCAGACCACGTTTTTTGTTCTTCCAAACAAAGGTAAGCACCATCCACAATGCTCCATACTACTATCTACGTTCTTCCAAGCAAAATTAAGCACCTTCTCCAATGCTCCATACTACTTTTTACGTTCTTCCAAGCAAAATCAAGAACCATCCAACATGCTCCATACTACGTTTTTCTTTCTTTAACTTAAAACTTAAAAAAAAAAACTTAGATCAATTCAACATGCTTCAGACCACGTTTTTTGTTCTTCCAAACAAAGGTAAGCACCATCCACAATGCTCCATACTACTATCTACGTTCTTCCAAGCAAAATTAAGCACCTTCTCCAATGCTCCATACTACTTTTTACGTTCTTCCAAGCAAAATTAAGAACCATCCAACATGCTCCGGACTACGTTTTTCTCTCTTTAACTTAAAACTTACAAAAAAAAACTTAGATCAATTCAACATGCTTCAGACCACGTTTTTTGTTCTTCGAAGCAAAGGTAAGCACCATCCACAATGCTCCATACTACTATCTACGTTCTTCCAAGCAAAATTAAGCACCTTCTCCAATGCTCCATACTACTTTTTACGTTCTTCCAAGCAAAATCAAGAACCATCCAACATGCTCCGGACTACGTTTTTCTCTCTTTAACTTAAAACTTACAAAAAAAAACTTAGATCAATTCAACATGCTTCAGACCACGTTTTTTGTTCTTCGAAGCAAAGGTAAGCACCATCCACAATGCTCCATACTACTATCTACGTTCTTCCAAGCAAAATTAAGCACCTTCTCTAATGCTCCATACTACTTTTTACGTTCTTCCAAGCAAAATTAAGAACCATCCAACATGCTCCGGACTACGTTTTTCTTTCTTTAACTTAAAACTTACAAAAAAAAACTTAGATCAATTCAACATGCTTCAGACCACGTTTTTTGTTCTTCGAAGCAAAGGTAAGCACCATCCACAATGCTCCATACTACTATCTACGTTCTTCCAAGCAAAATTAAGCACCTTCTCCAATGCTCCATACTACTTTTTACGTTCTTCCAAGCAAAATTAAGAACCATCCAACATGCTCCGGACTACGTTTTTCTCTCTTTAACTTAAAACTTACAAAAAAAAACTTAGATCAATTCAACATGCTTCAGACCACGTTTTTTGTTCTTCGAAGCAAAGGTAAGCACCATCCACAATGCTCCATACTACTATCTACGTTCTTCCAAGCAAAATTAAGCACCTTCTCCAATGCTCCATACTACTTTTTACGTTCTTCCAAGCAAAATTAAGAACCATCCAACATGCTCCGGACTACGTTTTTCTTTCTTTAACTTAAAACTTACAAAAAAAAACTTAGATCAATTCAACATGCTTCAGACCACGTTTTTTGTTCTTCGAAGCAAAGGTAAGCACCATCCACAATGCTCCATACTACTATCTACGTTCTTCCAAGCAAAATTAAGCACCTTCTCCAATGCTCCATACTACTTTTTACGTTCTTCCAAGCAAAATTAAGAACCATCCAACATGCTCCGGACTACGTTTTTCTTTCTTTAACTTAAAACTTACAAAAAAAAACTTAGATCAATTCAACATGCTTCAGACCACGTTTTTTGTTCTTCCAAACAAAGGTAAGCACCATCCACAATGCTCCATACTACTATCTACGTTCTTCCAAGCAAAATTAAGCACCTTCTCCAATGCTCCATACTACTTTTTACGTTCTTCCAAGCAAAATCAAGAACCATCCAACATGCTCCATACTACGTTTTTCTTTCTTTAACTTAAAACTTAAAAAAAAAAACTTAGATCAATTCAACATGCTTCAGACCACGTTTTTTGTTCTTCCAAACAAAGGTAAGCACCATCCACAATGCTCCATACTACTATCTACGTTCTTCCAAGCAAAATTAAGCACCTTCTCCAATGCTCCATACTACTTTTTACGTTCTTCCAAGCAAAATTAAGAACCATCCAACATGCTCCGGACTACGTTTTTCTCTCTTTAACTTAAAACTTACAAAAAAAAACTTAGATCAATTCAACATGCTTCAGACCACGTTTTTTGTTCTTCGAAGCAAAGGTAAGCACCATCCACAATGCTCCATACTACTATCTACGTTCTTCCAAGCAAAATTAAGCACCTTCTCCAATGCTCCATACTACTTTTTACGTTCTTCCAAGCAAAATCAAGAACCATCCAACATGCTCCATACTACGTTTTTCTTTCTTTAACTTAAAACTTAAAAAAAAAAACTTAGATCAATTCAACATGCTTCAGACCACGTTTTTTGTTCTTCGAAGCAAAGGTAAGCACCATCTACAATGCTCCATACTACTATCTACGTTCTTCCAAGCAAAATTAAGCACCTTCTCCAATGCTCCATACTACTTTTTACGTTCTTCCAAGCAAAATTAAGAACCATCCAACATGCTCCGGACTACGTTTTTCTTTCTTTAACTTAAAACTTACAAAAAAAAACTTAGATCAATTCAACATGCTTCAGACCACGTTTTTTGTTCTTCGAAGCAAAGGTAAGCACCATCCACAATGCTCCATACTACTATCTACGTTCTTCCAAGCAAAATTAAGCACCTTCTCCAATGCTCCATACTACTTTTTACGTTCTTCCAAGCAAAATTAAGAACCATCCAACATGCTCCGGACTACGTTTTTCTCTCTTTAACTTAAAACTTACAAAAAAAAACTTAGATCAATTCAACATGCTTCAGACCACGTTTTTTGTTCTTCCAAGCAAAGGTTAGCACCATCCACAATGCTCCATACTACTATCTACGTTCTTCCAAGCAAAATTAAGCACCTTCTCCAATGCTCCGGACTACTTTTTACGTTCTTCCAAGCAAAATTAAGAACCATCCAACATACTCCGGACTACGTTTTTCCTTCTTTAACTAAAAACTTAAAAAAAAAACTTAGATCAATTCAACATGCTTCAGACCACGTTTTTTGTTCTTCCAAGCAAAGGTAAGCACCATCCACAATGCTCCAGACTACTTTTTACGTTCTTCCAAGCAAAATAAAGCACCTTCTCCAATGCTCCGGACTACTTTTTACGTCCTTCCAAGCAAAATGAAGAACCATCCAACATACTCCGGACTACGTTTTTCTTTCTTTAACTAAAAACTGAAAATAAAAACTTAGATCAATTCAACATGCTTCAGACCACGTTTTTTGTTCTTCCAAGCAAAGGTAAGCACCGTCCACAATGCTCCAGACTACTTTTTACGTTCTTCTAAGCAAAACTTAGCACCTTCTCCAATGCTCCGGACTACTTTTTACGTCCTTCCAAGCAAAATCAAGAACCATCCAACATGCTCCATACTACGTTTTTCTTTCTTTAACTTAAAACTTAAAAAAAAAAACTTAGATCAATTCAACATGCTTCAGACCACGTTTTTTGTTCTTCCAAACAAAGGTAAGCACCATCCACAATGCTCCATACTACTATCTACGTTCTTCCAAGCAAAATTAAGCACCTTCTCCAATGCTCCATACTACTTTTAACGTTCTTCCAAGCAAAATTAAGAACCATCCAACATGCTCCGGACTACGTTTTTCTTTCTTTAACTTAAAACTTACAAAAAAAAACTTAGATCAATTCAACATGCTTCAGACCACGTTTTTTGTTCTTCGAAGCAAAGGTAAGCACCATCTACAATGCTCCATACTACTATCTACGTTCTTCCAAGCAAAATTAAGCACCTTCTCCAATGCTCCATACTACTTTTTACGTTCTTCCCAGCAAAATTAAGAACCATTCAACATGCTCCGGACTACGTTTTTCTTTCTTTAACTTAAAACTTACAAAAAAAAACTTAGATCAATTCAACATGCTTCAGACCACGTTTTTTGTTCTTCGAAGCAAAGGTAAGCACCATCCACAATGCTCCATACTACTATCTACGTTCTTCCAAGCAAAATTAAGCACCTTCTCCAATGCTCCATACTACTTTTTACGTTCTTCCAAGCAAAATTAAGAACCATCCAACATGCTCCGGACTACGTTTTTCTCTCTTTAACTTAAAACTTACAAAAAAAAACTTAGATCAATTCAACATGCTTCAGACCACGTTTTTTGTTCTTCCAAGCAAAGGTTAGCACCATCCACAATGCTCCATACTACTATCTACGTTCTTCCAAGCAAAATTAAGCACCTTCTCCAATGCTCCATACTACTTTTTACGTTCTTCCAAGCAAAATTAAGAACCATCCAACATGCTCCGGACTACGTTTTTCTCTCTTTAACTTAAAACTTACAAAAAAAAACTTAGATCAATTCAACATGCTTCAGACCACGTTTTTTGTTCTTCCAAGCAAAGGTTAGCACCATCCACAATGCTCCATACTACTATCTACGTTCTTCCAAGCAAAATTAAGCACCTTCTCCAATGCTCCGGACTACTTTTTACGTTCTTCCAAGCAAAATTAAGAACCATCCAACATACTCCGGACTACGTTTTTCTTTCTTTAACTAAAAACTGAAAATAAAAACTTAGATCAATTCAACATGCTTCAGACCACGTTTTTTGTTCTTCCAAGCAAAGGTAAGCACCGTCCACAATGCTCCAGACTACTTTTTACGTTCTTCTAAGCAAAACTTAGCACCTTCTCCAATGCTCCGGACTACTTTTTACGTCCTTCCAAGCAAAATTAAGAACCATCCAACATACTCCGGACTACGTTTTTCCTTCTTTAACTAAAAACTTAAAAAAAAAAACTTAGATCAATTCAACATGCTTCAGACCACGTTTTTTGTTCTTCCAAGCAAAGGTAAGCACCATCCACCATGCTCCATACTACTATCTACGTTCTTCCAAGCAAAATTAGGCACCTTCTCCAATGCTCCATACTACTTTTTACGTTCTTCCAAGCAAAATTAAAAACCATCCAACATGCTCCGGACTACGTTTTTCTTTCTTTAACTAAAAACTTACAAAAAAAAACTTAGATCAATTCAACATGCTTCAGACCACGTTTTTTGTTCTTCCAAGCAAAGGTAAGCACCATCCACCTTGCTCCATACTACTATCTACGTTCTTCCAAGCAAAATTAAGCACCTTCTCCAATGCTCCATACTACTTTTAACGTTCTTCCAGGCAAAATTAAGAACCATCCAACATGCTCCGGACTACGTTTTTCTTTCTTTAAATAAAAACTAAAAAAAAAAAACTTAGATCAATTCAACATGCTTCAGACCACGTTTTTTGTTCTTCCAAGCAAAGGTAAGCACCATCCACCTTGCTCCATACTACTATCTACGTTCTTCCAAGCAAAATTAAGCACCTTCTCCAATGCTCCATACTACTTTTAACGTTCTTCCAAGCAAAATTAAGAACCATTCAACATGCTCCGGACTACGCTTTTCTTTCTTTAAACAAAAACTTTAAAAAAAAAAACTTAGATCAATTCAACATGCTTCAGATCACGTTTTTTGTTCTTCCAAGCAAAGGTAAGCACCATCCACCTTGCCCCATACTACTATCTACGTTCTTCCAAGCAAAATTAAGAACCTTCTCCAAAGCTCTAGACTTCTTTTTACGTTTTTCCAAGCAAAATTAAGAACCATCCAACATGCTCCGGACTACGTTTCTCTTTCTTTAAATAAAAACTAAAAAAAAAAAAAACTTAGATCAATTCAACATGCTTCAGACCACGTTTTTTGTTCTTCCAAGCAAAGGTAAGCACCATCCACCTTGCCCCATACTACTATCTACGTTCTTCCAAGCAAAATTAAGAACCTTCTCCAAAGCTCTAGACTTCTTTTTACGTTTTTCCAAGCAAAATTAAGAACCATCCAACATGCTCCGGACTACGTTTTTCTTTCTTTAAATAAAAACTTAAAAAAAAAAAACTTAGATCAATTCAACATGCTTCAGACCACGTTTTTTGTTCTTCGAAGCAAAGGTAAGCACCTTCTCCAATACTCCATACTACTTTTAACGTTCTTCCAGGCAAAATTAAGAACCATCCAACATGCTCCGGACTACGTTTTTCTTTCTTTAAATAAAAACTAAAAAAAAAAAAACTTAGATCAATTCAACATGCTTCAGACCACGTTTTTTGTTCTTCGAAGCAAAGGTAAGCACCATCCACAATGCTCCATACTACTATCTACGTTCTTCTAAGCAAAATTAAGCACCTTCTCCAATGCTCCATACTACTTTTAACGTTCTTCCAGGCAAAATTAAGAACCATCCAACATGCTCCGGACTACGTTTTTCTTTCTTTAAATAAAAACTAAAAAAAAAAAACTTAGATCAATTCAACATGCTTCAGACCACGTTTTTTGTTCTTCCAAGCAAAGGTAAGCACCATCCACCTTGCTCCATACTACTATCTACGTTCTTCCAATCAAAATTAAGCACCTTCTCCAATGCTCCATACTACTTTTAACGTTCTTCCAAGCAAAATTAAGAACCATTCAACATGCTCCGGACTACGTTTTTCTTTCTTTAACTAAAAACTTAAAAAAAAAAACTTAGATCAATTCAACATGCTTCAGATCACGTTTTTTGTTCTTCCAAGCAAAGGTAAGCACCATCCACCTTGCCCCATACTACTATCTACGTTCTTCCAAGCAAAATTAAGAACCTTCTCCAAAGCTCTAGACTTCTTTTTACGTTTTTCCAAGCAAAATTAAGAACCATCCAACATGCTCCGGACTACGCTTTTCTTTCTTTAAATAAAAACTAAAAAAAAAAAACTTAGATCAATTCAACATGCTTCAGACCACGTTTTTTGTTCTTCGAAGCAAAGGTAAGCACCATCCACAATGCTCCAGACTACTTTTAACGTTCTTTAAAGCAAAATTAAGCACCTTCTCCAATGCTTCATACTACTTTTTACGTTCTTCCAAGCAAAATTAAGAACCATCCAACATGCTCCGGACTACGTTTTTCTTTCTTTAAATAAAAACTTAAAAAAAAAACTTAGATCAATTCAACATGCTTCAGACCACGTTTTTTGTTCTTCCAAGCAAAGGTAAGCACCATCCACAATGCTCCATATTACTTTTTACGTTCTTCCAGGCAAAATTAGGAACCTTCTCCAATGCTCCGGACTACTTTTTATGTTCTTCCAAGCAAAATTAAGAACCATCCAACATGCTCCGGACTACGGTTTTCTTTCTTTAAATAAAAACTTAAAAAAAAAACTTAGATCGATTCAACATGCTTCAGACCACGTTTTTTGTTCTTCGAAGCAAAGGTAAGCACCATCCACCTTGCTCCATACTACTATCTACGTTCTTCCAAGCAAAATTAAGCACCTTCTCCAATGCTATATACTACTTTTAACGTTCTTCCAAGCAAAATTAAGCACCTTCTCCAATGCTCCATACTACTTTTTACGTTCTTCCAAGCAAAATTAGTAACCATCCAACATGCTCCGGACAACGTTTTTCTTTCTTTAACTAAAAGCTTTAAAAAAAAAACATAGATCAATTCAACATGCTTCAGACCACGTTTTTTGTTCTTCCAAGCAAAGGTAAGCACCATCCACCTTGCCCCATACTACTATCTACGTTCTTCCAAGCAAAATTAAGCACCTTCTCCAATGCTCCATACTACTTTTAACGTTCTTCCAGGCAAAATTAAGAACCATCCAACATGCTCCGGACTACGTTTTTCTTTCTTTAAATAAAAACCAAAAAAAAAAAACTTAGATCAATTCAACATGCTTCAGACCACGTTTTTTGTTCTTCCAAGCAAAGGTAAGCACCATCCACCTTGCTCCATACTACTATCTACGTTCTTCCAAGCAAAATTAAGCACCTTCTCCAATGCTCCATACTACTTTTAACGTTCTTCCAAGCAAAATTAAGAACCATTCAACATGCTCCGGACTACGCTTTTCTTTCTTTAAACAAAAACTTAAAAAAAAAAAAACTTAGATCAATTCAACATGCTTCAGACCACGTTTTTTGTTCTTCCAAGCAAAGGTAAGCGCCATCCACCTTGCCCCATACTATTATCTACGTTCTTTAAAGCAAAATTAAGAACCTTCTCCAAAGCTCTAGACTACTTTTTACGTTTTTCCAAGCAAAATTAAGAACCATTCAACATGCTCCGGACTACGTTTTTCTTTCTTTAAATAAAAACTAAAAAAAAAAAACTTAGATCAATTCAACATGCTTCAGACCACGTTTTTTGTTCTTCGAAGCAAAGGTAAGCACCTTCTCCAATACTCCATACTACTTTTAACGTTCTTCCAGGCAAAATTAAGAACCATCCAACATGCTCCGGACTACGTTTTTCTTTCTTTAAATAAAAACTAAAAAAAAAAAAACTTAGATCAATTCAACATGCTTCAGACCACGTTTTTTGTTCTTCGAAGCAAAGGTAAGCACCATCCACAATGCTCCATACTACTATCTACGTTCTTTAAAGCAAAATTAAGAACCTTCTCCAAAGCTCTAGATTACTTTTTACGTTTTTCCAAGCAAAATTAAGAACCATTCAACATGCTCCGGACTACGCTTTTCTTTCTTTAAATAAAAACTAAAAAAAAAAACTTAGATCAATTCAACATGCTTCAGACCACGTTTTTTGTTCTTCGAAGCAAAGGTAAGCACCATCCAAAATGCTCCAGACTACTTTTAACGTTCTTTAAAGCAAAATTAAGCACCTTCTCCAATGCTTCATACTACTTTTTACGTTCTTCCAAGTAAAATAAGGAACCATCCAACATGCTCCGGACTACGTTTTTCTTTCTTTAAATAAAAACTTAAAAAAAAAAACTTAGATCAATTCAACATGCTTCAGACCACGTTTTTTGTTCTTCGAAGCAAAGGTAAGCACCATCCACAATGCTCCATATTACTTTTTACGTTCTTCCAGGCAAAATTAAGAACCTTCTCCAATGCTCCGGACTACTTTTTATGTTCTTCCAAGCAAAATTAAGAACCATCCAACATGCTCCGGACTACGTTTTTCTTTCTTTAAATAAAAACTTAAAAAAAAAAACTTAGATCGATTCAACATGCTTCAGACCACGTTTTTTGTTCTTCGAAGCAAAGGTAAGCACCATCCACCTTGCTCCATACTACTATCTACGATCTTCCAAGCAAAATTAAGCACCTTCTCCAATGCTCTAGATTACTTTTTACATTTTTCTAAGCAAAATTAAGAACCATCCAACCTGCTTCGGACTACGTTTTTCTTTCTTTAAATAAAAACTTAAAAAAAAAAAACTTAGATCAATTCAACATGCTTCAGACCACGTTTTTTGTTCTTCGAAGCAAAGGTAAGCACCATCCACCTTGCTCCATACTACTATCTACGTTCTTCCAAGCAAAATAAAGCACCTTCTCCAATGCTCTATACTACTTTTAACGTTCTTCCAAGCAAAATTAAGAACCATCCAACATGCTCCGGACTACGTTTTTCTTTCTTTAAATAAAAACTTAAAAAAAAAAACTTAGATCAATTCAACATGCTTCAGACCACGTTTTTTGTTCTTCGTAGCAAAGGTAAGCACCATCCACCTTGCTCCATACTACTATCTACGTTCTTCCAAGCAAAATTAAGCACCTTCTCCAATGCTTCATACTACTTTTAACGTTCTTCCAAGCAAAATTAGGAACCATCCAACATGCTCCGGACTACGTTTTTCTTTCTTTAAATAAAAACTTAAAAAAAAAAAACTTAGATCAATTCAACATGCTTCAGACCACGTTTTTTGTTCTTCGAAGCAAAGGTAAGCACCATCCACCTTGCTCCATACTACTATCTACGTTCTTCCAAGCAAAATAAAGCACCTTCTCCAATGCTCTATACTACTTTTAACGTTCTTCCAAGCAAAATTAAGAACCATCCAACATGCTCCGGACTACGTTTTTCTTTCTTTAAATAAAAACTTAAAAAAAAAAAACTTAGATCAATTCAACATGCTTCAGACCACGTTTTTTGTTCTTCGAAGCAAAGGTAAGCACCATCCACAATGCTCCATATTACTTTTAACGTTCTTTAAAGCAAAATTAAGCACCTTCTCCAATGCTTCATACTACTTTTTACGTTCTTCCAAGTAAAATTAGGAACCATCCAACATGCTCCGGACTACGTTTTTCTTTCTTTAAATAAAAACTTAAAAAAAAAAAACTTAGATCAATTCAACATGCTTCAGACCACGTTTTTTGTTCTTCGAAGCAAAGGTAAGCACCTTCTCCAATACTCCATACTACTTTTAACGTTCTTCCAGGCAAAATTAAGAACCATCCAACATGCTCCGGACTACGTTTTTCTTTCTTTAAATAAAAACTAAAAAAAAAAAAACTTAGATCAATTCAACATGCTTCAGACCACGTTTTTTGTTCTTCGAAGCAAAGGTAAGCACCATCCACAATGCTCCATACTACTATCTACGTTCTTTAAAGCAAAATTAAGAACCTTCTCCAAAGCTCTAGATTACTTTTTACGTTTTTCCAAGCAAAATTAAGAACCATTCAACATGCTCCGGACTACGCTTTTCTTTCTTTAAATAAAAACTAAAAAAAAAAACTTAGATCAATTCAACATGCTTCAGACCACGTTTTTTGTTCTTCGAAGCAAAGGTAAGCACCATCCACAATGCTCCAGACTACTTTTAACGTTCTTTAAAGCAAAATTAAGCACCTTCTCCAATGCTTCATACTACTTTTAACGTTCTTCCAAGCAAAATTAGGAACCATCCAACATGCTCCGGACTACGTTTTTCTTTCTTTAAATAAAAACTTAAAAAAAAAAAACTTAGATCGATTCAACATGCTTCAGACCACGTTTTTTGTTCTTCGAAGCAAAGGTAAGCACCATCCACCTTGCTCCATACTACTATCTACGTTCTTCCAAGCAAAATTAAGCACCTTCTCCAATGCTCTAGATTACTTTTTACGTTTTTCTAAGCAAAATTAAGAACCATCCAACCTGCTCCGGACTACGTTTTTCTTTCTTTAAATAAAAACTTAAAAAAAAAACTTAGATCAATTCAACATGCTTCAGACTACGTTTTTTGTTCTTCGGAGCAAAGGTAAGCACCATCCACCTTGCTCCATACTACTATCTACGATCTTCCAAGCAAAATTAAGCACCTTCTCCAATGCTTCATACTACTTTTAACGTTCTTCCAAGTAAAATAAGGAACCATCCAACATGCTCCGGACTACGTTTTTCTTTCTTTAAATAAAAACTTAAAAAAAAAAAACTTAGATCAATTCAACATGCTTCAGACCACGTTTTTTGTTCTTCGAATCAAAGGTAAGCACCATCCACCTTGCTCCATACTACTATCTACGTTCTTCCAAGCAAAATTAAGCACCTTCTCCAATGCTCTAGATTACTTTTTACATTTTTCTAAGCAAAATAAAGAACCATCCAACCTGCTCCGGACTACGTTTTTCTTTCTTTAAATAAAAACTTAAAAAAAAAAACTTAGATCAATTCAACATGCTTCAGACCACGTTTTTTGTTCTTCGAATCAAAGGTAAGCACCATCCACCTTGCTCCATACTACTATCTACGTTCTTCCAAGCAAAATTAAGCACCTTCTCCAATGCTCTAGATTACTTTTTACGTTTTTCTAAGCAAAATTAAGAATCATCCAACCTGCTCCGGACTACGTTTTTCTTTCTTTAAATAAAAACTAAAAAAAAAAAAAACTTAGATCAATTCAACATGCTTCAGACTACGTTTTTTGTTCTTCCAAGCAAAGGTAAGCACCATCCACCTTGCTCCATACTACTATCTACGTTCTTCCAAGCAAAATTAAGCACCTTCTCCAATGCTCCATACTACTTTTAACGTTCTTCCAGGCAAAATTAAGAACCATCCAACATGCTCCAGACTACGTTTTTCTTTCTTTAAATAAAAACTAAAAAAAAAAAAACTTAGATCAATTCAACATGCTTCAGACCACGTTTTTTGTTCTTCGAAGCAAAGGTAAGCACCATCCACAATGCTCCATACTACTATCTACGTTCTTTAAAGCAAAATTAAGAACCTTCTCCAAAGCTCTAGATTACTTTTTACGTTTTTCCAAGCAAAATTAAGAACCATCCAACATGCTCCGGACTACGTTTTTCTTTCTTTAACTAAAAACTTAAAAAAAAACCTTAGATCAATTCAACATGCTTCAGACCACGTTTTTTGTTCTTCCAAGCAAAGGTAAGCACCATCCACAATGCTCCATACTACTTATTACGTTCTTCCCACCAAAATTAAGCACCTTCTCCAATGCTCCATACTACTTTTTACGTTCTTCCAAGCAAAATTAAGAACCATCCAACATGCTCCGGACTACGTTTTTCTTTCTTTAACTAAAAACTTAAAAAAAAACCTTAGATCAATTCAACATGCTTCAGACCACGTTTTTTGTTCTTCCAAGCACAGGTAAGCACCATTCACAATGCTCCGGACTACTTTTAACGTTCTTCCCAGCAAAATTAAGCACCTTCTCCAATGCTCCATACTACTTTTTACGTTCTTCCAAGCAAAATTAAGAACCATCCAACATGCTCCGGACTACGTTTTTCTTTCTTTAACTAAAAACTTAAAAAAAAAACTTAGATCAATTCAACATGCTTCAGACCACGTTTTTTGTTCTTCCAAGCAAAGGAAAGCACCATCCACAATGCTCCATACTACTATCTACGTTCTTCCCACCAAAATTAAGCACCTTATCCAATGCTCCATACTACTTTTTACGTTCTTCCAAGCAAAACTAAGAACCATCCAACATGCTCCGGACAACGTTTTTCTTTCTTTAACTAAAAACTTAAAAAAAAAAACTTAGATCAATTCAACATGCTTCAGACCATGTTTTTTGTTCTTCCAAGCAAAGGAAAGCACCATCCACAAAGCTCCATACTACTTTTTACGTTCTTCCCACCAAAATTAAGCACCTTATCCAATGCTCCATACTACTTTTTACGTTCTTCCAAGCAAAATTAAGAACCATCCAACATGCTCCGGACAACGTTTTTCTTTCTTTAACTAAAAACTTAAAAAAAAAAACTTAGATCAATTCAACATGCTTCAGACCACGTTTTTTGTTCTTCCAAGCAAAGGTAAGCACCATCCACAAAGCTCCATACTACTTTTTACGTTCTTCCCTCCAAAATTAAGCACCTTATCCAATGCTCCATACTACTTTTTACGTTCTTCCAAGCAAAATTAAGAACCATCCAACATGCTCCGGACTACGTTTTTCTTTCTTTAACTTAAAACTTAAAAAAAAAACTTAGATCAATTCAACATGCTTCAGACCACGTTTTTTGTTCTTCCAAGCAAAGGAAAGCACCATCCACAATGCTCCATACTACTATCTACGTTCTTCCCACCAAAATTAAGTACCTAATCTAATGCTCCATACTACTTTTTACGTTCTTCCAAGCAAAATTAAGAACCATCCAACATGCTCCGGACTACGTTTTTCTTTCTTTAACTAAAAACTTAAAAAAAAAACTTAGATCAATTCAACATGCTTCAGACCACGTTTTTTGTTCTTCCAAGCAAAGGTAAGCACCATCCACAATGCTCCATACTACTTATTACGTTCTTCCCACCAAAATTAAGCACCTTCTCCAATGCTCCATACTACTTTTTACGTTCTTCCAAGCAAAATTAAGAACCATCCAACATGCTCCGGACTACGTTTTTCTTTCTTTAACTAAAAACTTAAAAAAAAACTTAGATCAATTCAACATGCTTCAGACCACGTTTTTTGTTCTTCCAAGCAAAGGTAAGCACCATCCACAATGCTCCATACTACTTATTACGTTCTTCCCACCAAAATTAAGCACCTTCTCCAATGCTCCATACTACTTTTTACGTTCTTCCAAGCAAAATTAAGAACCATCCAACATGCTCCGGACTACGTTTTTCTTTCTTTAACTAAAAACTTAAAAAAAAAAAAAACTTAGATCAATTCAACATGCTTCAGACCAAGTTTTTTGTTCTTCCAAGCAAAGGTAAGCACCATCAACAATGCTCCATACTACTTATTACGTTCTTCCCACCAAAATTAAGTACCTAATCTAATGCTCCATACTACTTTTTACGTTCTTCCAAGCAAAATTAAGAACCATCCAACATGCTCCGGACTACGTTTTTCTTTCTTTAACTAAAAACTTAAAAAAAAACTTAGATCAATTCAACATGCTTCAGACCACGTTTTTTGTTCTTCCAAGCAAAGGTAAGCACCATTAACAATGCTTCATACTACTATCTACGTTCTTCCAAGCAAAATTAGGCACCTTCTCCAATGCTCCATACTACTTTTTACGTTCTTCCAAGCAAAATTAAGAACCATGCAACATGCTCCGGACTACGTTTTTCTTTCTTTAACTAAAAACTTAAAAAAAAAAAACTAAGATCAATTCAACAAGCTTCAGACCATGTTTTTTGTTCTTCCAAGCAAAGGAAAGCACCATCCACAATGCTCCTGACTACTCTTTACGTTCTTCCCAATAAAATCAAGCACCTTCTCCAATGCTCCAGACTACTGTTAACGTTCTTCCCAGCAAAATCAAGCACCATCTAACATGCTCCGGACCATGTTTTTCCTTCTTTAGCTAAAAACCTAAAAAAAAGGAAAGCAAAATTCCACTTCCTTCAGACCACGTTTTTCGTTCTTCCAAGCAAAGGTAAGCACCATCCACAATGCTCCTGACTACTCTTTACGTTCTTCCCAATAAAATTAAGCACCTTCTCCAATGCTCCAGACTACTGTTAACGTTCTTCCCAGCAAAATCAAGCACCATCTAACATGCTCCGGACCATGTTTTTCCTTCTTTAGCTAAAAACCTAAAAAAAAAGGAAAGCAAAATTCCACTTCCTTCAGACTACGTTTTTCGTTCTTCCAAGCAAAGGTAAGCACCATCCACAATGCTCCAGACTACTGTTATCGTTCTTCCCAGCAAAATTAAGCACAATCTAACATGCTCCGGACCATGTTTTTCTCTCTTTAGCTAAAAACCTAAAAAAAAGCCAAGCAAAATTCCACTTCCTTCAGACCACGTTTTTCGTTCTTCCAAGCAAAGGTAAGCACCATCCACAATGCTCCTGACTACTCTTTACGTTCTTCCCAATAAAATCAAGCACCTTCTCCAATGCTCCAGACTACTGTTAACGTTCTTCCCAGCAAAATCAAGCACCATCTAACATGCTCCGGACCATGTTTTTCCTTCTTTAGCTAAAAACCTAAAAAAAAGGAAAGCAAAATTCCACTTCCTTCAGACCACGTTTTTCGTTCTTCCAAGCAAAGGTAAGCACCATCCACAATGCTCCTGACTACTCTTTACGTTCTTCCTAATACAATTAAGCACCTTCTCCAATGCTCCAGACTACTGTTAACGTTCTTCCCAGCAAAATCAAGCACCATCTAACATGCTCCGGACCATGTTTTTCCTTCTTTAACTAAAAACTTAAAAAAAAGCAAAGCAAAATTCCACTTCCTTCAGACCACGTTTTTCGTTCTTCCAAGGAACGGTAAGCACCATTCACAATGCTCCTGACTACTCTTCACGTTCTTCCTAATAAAATTAAGCACCTTCTCCTATGCTCCAGACTACTGTTAACGTTCTTCCCAGCAAAATTAAGCACCATCTAACATGCTCCGGACCATGTTTTTCCTTCTTTAACTAAAAACTTAAAAAAAAGCAAAGCAAAATTCCACTTCCTTCAGACCACGTTTTTCGTTCTTCCAAGGAACGGTAAGCACCATCCACAATGCGCCTGACAATTCTTTACGTTCTTCCCAATAAAATTAAGCACCTTCTCCAATGCTCCAGACTACTGTTAACGTTCTTCCCAGCAAAATTAAGCACCATCTAACATGCTCCGGACCATGTTTTTCCTTCTTTAACTAAAAACTTAAAAAAAAGCAAAGCAAAATTCCACTTCCTTCAGACCACGTTTTTCGTTCTTCCAAGCAACGGTAAGCACCATCCACAATGCTCCTGACTACTCTTTACGTTCTTCCCAATAAAATTAAGAACCTTCTCCAATGCTCCAGACTACTGTTAACGTTCTTCCCAGCAAAATTAAGCACCATCTAACATGCTCCGGACCATGTTTTTCCTTCTTTAACTAAAAACTTAAATTAAAAAATAATTAAAACTAAGCCCAATTCCACATGCTTCAGACCACGTTTTTCGTTCTTCCAAGCAACGGTAAGCACCATCCACAATGCTCCTGACTACTCTTTACGTTCTTCCTAATAAAATTAAGCACCTTCTCCAATGCTCCAGACTACTGTTAACGTTCTTCCCAGCAAAATTAAGCACCATCTAACATGCTCCGGACCATGTTTTTCCTTCTTTAACTAAAAACTTAAAAAAAAGCAAAGCAAAATTCCACTTCCTTCAGACCACGTTTTTTCGTTCTTCCAAGGAACGGTAAGCACCATTCACAATGCTCCTGACTACTCTTCACGTTCTTCCTAATAAAATTAAGCACCTTCTCCTATGCTCCAGACTACTGTTAACGTTCTTCCCAGCAAAATTAAGCACCATCTAACATGCTCCGGACCATGTTTTTCCTTCTTTAACTAAAAACTTAAAAAAAAGCAAAGCAAAATTCCACTTCCTTCAGACCACGTTTTTCGTTCTTCCAAGGAACGGTAAGCACCATCCACAATGCGCCTGACAATTCTTTACGTTCTTCCCAATAAAATTAAGCACCTTCTCCAATGCTCCAGACTACTGTTAACGTTCTTCCCAGCAAAATTAAGCACCATCTAACATGCTCCGGACCATGTTTTTCCTTCTTTAACTAAAAACTTAAAAAAAAGCAAAGCAAAATTCCACTTCCTTCAGACCACGTTTTTCGTTCTTCCAAGCAACGGTAAGCACCATCCACAATGCTCCTGACTACTCTTTACGTTCTTCCCAATAAAATTAAGAACCTTCTCCAATGCTCCAGACTACTGTTAACGTTCTTCCCAGCAAAATTAAGCACCATCTAACATGCTCCGGACCATGTTTTTCCTTCTTTAACTAAAAACTTAAATTAAAAAATAATTAAAACTAAGCCCAATTCCACATGCTTCAGACCACGTTTTTCGTTCTTCCAAGGAACGGTAAGCACCATCCACAATGCGCCTGACAATTCTTTACGTTCTTCCCAATAAAATTAAGCACCTTCTCCAATGCTCCAGACTACTGTTAACGTTCTTCCCAGCAAAATCAAGCACCATCTAACATGCTCCGGACCATGTTTTTCCTTCTTTAACTAAAAACTTAAAAAAAAGCAAAGCAAAATTCCACTTCCTTCAGACCACGTTTTTCGTTCTTCCAAGGAACGGTAAGCACCATTCACAATGCTCCTGACTACTCTTCACGTTCTTCCTAATAAAATTAAGCACCTTCTCCTATGCTCCAGACTACTGTTAACGTTCTTCCCAGCAAAATTAAGCACCATCTAACATGCTCCGGACCATGTTTTTCCTTCTTTAACTAAAAACTTAAAAAAAAGCAAAGCAAAATTCCACTTCCTTCAGACCACGTTTTTCGTTCTTCCAAGCAACGGTAAGCACCATCCACAATGCTCCTGACTACTCTTTACGTTCTTCCCAATAAAATTAAGCACCTTCTCCAATGCTCCAGACTACTGTTAACGTTCTTCCCAGCAAAATTAAGCACCATCTAACATGCTCCGGACCATGTTTTTCCTTCTTTAACTAAAAACTTAAAAAAAAGCAAAGCAAAATTCCACTTCCTTCAGACCACGTTTTTCGTTCTTCCAAGCAACGGTAAGCACCATCCACAATGCTCCTGACTACTCTTTACGTTCTTCCCAATAAAATTAAGAACCTTCTCCAATGCTCCAGACTACTGTTAACGTTCTTCCCAGCAAAATTAAGCACCATCTAACATGCTCCGGACCATGTTTTTCCTTCTTTAACTAAAAACTTAAAAAAAAGCAAAGCAAAATTCCACTTCCTTCAGACCACGTTTTTCGTTCTTCCAAGGAACGGTAAGCACCATTCACAATGCTCCTGACTACTCTTTACGTTCTTCCTAATAAAATTAAGCACCTTCTCCTATGCTCCAGACTACTGTTAACGTTCTTCCCAGCAAAATTAAGCACCATCTAACATGCTCCGGACCATGTTTTTCCTTCTTTAACTAAAAACTTAAAAAAAAGCAAAGCAAAATTCCACTTCCTTCAGACCACGTTTTTCGTTCTTCCAAGGAACGGTAAGCACCATCCACAATGCGCCTGACAATTCTTTACGTTCTTCCCAATAAAATTAAGCACCTTCTCCAATGCTCCAGACTACTGTTAACGTTCTTCCCAGCAAAATTAAGCACCATCTAACATGCTCCGGACCATGTTTTTCCTTCTTTAACTAAAAACTTAAATTAAAAAATAATTAAAACTAAGCCCAATTCCACATGCTTCAGACCACGTTTTTCGTTCTTCCAAGCAACGGTAAGCACCATCCACAATGCTCCTGACTACTCTTTACGTTCTTCCTAATAAAATTAAGCACCTTCTCCAATGCTCCAGACTACTGTTAACGTTCTTCCCAGCAAAATTAAGCACCATCTAACATGCTCCGGACCATGTTTTTCTATCTTTAACTAAAAACTTAAAAAAAAGCAAAGCAAAATTCCACTTCCTTCAGACCACGTTTTTCGTTCTTCCAAGGAACGGTAAGCACCATCCACAATGCGCCTGACAATTCTTTACGTTCTTCCCAATAAAATTAAGCACCTTCTCCAATGCTCCAGACTACTGTTAACGTTCTTCCCAGCAAAATTAAGCACCATCTAACATGCTCCGGACCATGTTTTTCCTTCTTTAACTAAAAACTTAAAAAAAAGCAAAGCAAAATTCCACTTCCTTCAGACCACGTTTTTCGTTCTTCCAAGCAACGGTAAGCACTATCCACAATGCTCCTGACTACTCTTTACGTTCTTCCTAATAAAATTAAGCACCTTCTCCTATGCTCCAGACTACTGTTAACGTTCTTCCCAGCAAAATTAAGCACCATCTAACATGCTCCGGACCATGTTTTTCCTTCTTTAACTAAAAACTTAAAAAAAAGCAAAGCAAAATTCCACTTCCTTCAGACCACGTTTTTCGTTCTTCCAAGGAACGGTAAGCACCATTCACAATGCTCCTGACTACTCTTTACGTTCTTCCTAATAAAATTAAGCACCTTCTCCTATGCTCCAGACTACTGTTAACGTTCTTCCCAGCAAAATTAAGCACCATCTAACATGCTCCGGACCATGTTTTTCCTTCTTTAACTAAAAACTTAAAAAAAAGCAAAGCAAAATTCCACTTCCTTCAGACCACGTTTTTCGTTCTTCCAAGCAACGGTAAGCACCATCCACAATGCTCCTGACTACTCTTTACGTTCTTCCCAATAAAATTAAGCACCTTCTCCAATGCTCCAGACTACTGTTAACGTTCTTCCCAGCAAAATTAAGCACCATCTAACATGCTCCGGACCATGATTTTCCTTCTTTAACTAAAAACTTAAAAAAAAGCAAAGCAAAATTCCACTTCCTTCAGACCACGTTTTTCGTTCTTCCAAGCAACGGTAAGCACCATCCACAATGCGCCTGACAATTCTTTACGTTCTTCCCAATAAAATTAAGCACCTTCTCCAATGCTCCAGACTACTGTTAACGTTCTTCCCAGCAAAATTAAGCACCATCTAACATGCTCCGGACCATGTTTTTCTATCTTTAACTAAAAACTTAAAAAAAAGCAAAGCAAAATTCCACTTCCTTCAGACCACGTTTTTCGTTCTTCCAAGCAACGGTAAGCACTATCCACAATGCTCCTGACTACTCTTTACGTTCTTCCTAATAAAATTAAGCACCTTCTCCTATGCTCCAGACTACTGTTAACGTTCTTCCCAGCAAAATTAAGCACCATCTAACATGCTCCGGACCATGTTTTTCTATCTTTAACTAAAAACTTAAAAAAAAGCAAAGCAAAATTCCACTTCCTTCAGACCACGTTTTTCGTTCTTCCAAGCATCGGTAAGCACCATCCACAATGCTCCTGACTACTCTTTACGTTCTTCCTAATAAAATTAAGCACCTTCTCCAATGCTCCAGACTACTGTTAACGTTCTTCCCAGCAAAATTAAGCACCATCTAACATGCTCCGGACCATGTTTTTCCTTCTTTAACTAAAAACTTAAAAAAAAGCAAAGCAAAATTCCACTTCCTTCAGACCACGTTTTTCGTTCTTCCAAGCAACGGTAAGCACCATCCACAATGCTCCTGACTACTCTTTACGTTCTTCCTAATAAAATTAAGCACCTTCTCCAATGCTCCAGACTACTGTTAACGTTCTTCCCAGCAAAATTAAGCACCATCTAACATGCTCCGGACCATGTTTTTCCTTCTTTAACTAAAAACTTAAAAAAAAGCAAAGCAAAATTCCACTTCCTTCAGACCACGTTTTTCGTTCTTCCAAGCAACGGTAAGCACCATCCACAATGCTCCTGACTACTCTTTACGTTCTTCCTAATAAAATTAAGCACCTTCTCCTATGCTCCAGACTACTGTTAACGTTCTTCCCAGCAAAATTAAGCACCATCTAACATGCTCCGGACCATGTTTTTCCTTCTTTAACTAAAAACTTAAAAAAAAGCAAAGCAAAATTCCACTTCCTTCAGACCACGTTTTTCGTTCTTCCAAGGAACGGTAAGCACCATCCACAATGCGCCTGACAATTCTTTACGTTCTTCCCAATAAAATTAAGCACCTTCTCCAATGCTCCAGACTACTGTTAACGTTCTTCCCAGCAAAATTAAGCACCATCTAACATGCTCCGGACCATGTTTTTCTATCTTTAACTAAAAACTTAAAAAAAAGCAAAGCAAAATTCCACTTCCTTCAGACCACGTTTTTCGTTCTTCCAAGCAACGGTAAGCACTATCCACAATGCTCCTGACTACTCTTTACGTTCTTCCTAATAAAATTAAGCACCTTCTCCTATGCTCCAGACTACTGTTAACGTTCTTCCCAGCAAAATTAAGCACCATCTAACATGCTCCGGACCATGTTTTTCCTTCTTTAACTAAAAACTTAAAAAAAAGCAAAGCAAAATTCCACTTCCTTCAGACCACGTTTTTCGTTCTTCCAAGGAACGGTAAGCACCATCCACAATGCGCCTGACAATTCTTTACGTTCTTCCCAATAAAATTAAGCACCTTCTCCAATGCTCCAGACTACTGTTAACGTTCTTCCCAGCAAAATTAAGCACCATCTAACATGCTCCGGACCATGTTTTTCCTTCTTTAACTAAAAACTTAAAAAAAAGCAAAGCAAAATTCCACTTCCTTCAGACCACGTTTTTCGTTCTTCCAAGGAACGGTAAGCACCATCCACAATGCTCCTGACTACTCTTTACGTTCTTCCTAATAAAATTAAGCACCTTCTCCTATGCTCCAGACTACTGTTAACGTTCTTCCCAGCAAAATTAAGCACCATCTAACATGCTCCGGACCATGTTTTTCCTTCTTTAACTAAAAACTTAAAAAAAAGCAAAGCAAAATTCCACTTCCTTCAGACCACGTTTTTCGTTCTTCCAAGCAACGGTAAGCACCATCCACAATGCTCCTGACTACTCTTTACGTTCTTCCTAATAAAATTAAGCACCTTCTCCTATGCTCCAGACTACTGTTAACGTTCTTCCCAGCAAAATTAAGCACCATCTAACATGCTCCGGACCATGTTTTTCTATCTTTAACTAAAAACTTAAAAAAAAGCAAAGCAAAATTCCACTTCCTTCAGACCACGTTTTTCGTTCTTCCAAGGAACGGTAAGCACCATCCACAATGCGCCTGACAATTCTTTACGTTCTTCCCAATAAAATTAAGCACCTTCTCCAATGCTCCAGACTACTGTTAACGTTCTTCCCAGCAAAATTAAGCACCATCTAACATGCTACGGACCATGTTTTTCCTTCTTTAACTAAAAACTTAAAAAAAAGCAAAGCAAAATTCCACTTCCTTCAGACCACGTTTTTCGTTCTTCCAAGGAACGGTAAGCACCATCCACAATGCGCCTGACAATTCTTTACGTTCTTCCCAATAAAATTAAGCACCTTCTCCAATGCTCCAGACTACTGTTAACGTTCTTCCCAGCAAAATTAAGCACCATCTAACATGCTCCGGACCATGTTTTTCTCTCTTTAACTAAAAACTTAAAAAAAAGCAAAGCAAAATTCCACTTCCTTCAGACCACGTTTTTCGTTCTTCCAAGCAACGGTAAGCACTATCCACAATGCTCCTGACTACTCTTTACGTTCTTCCTAATAAAATTGAGCACCTTCTCCTATGCTCCAGACTACTGTTAACGTTCTTCCCAGCAAAATTAAGCACCATCTAACATGCTCAGGACCATGTTTTTCCTTCTTTAACTAAAAACTTAAAAAAAAGCAAAGCAAAATTCCACTTCCTTCAGACCACGTTTTTCGTTCTTCCAAGCAACGGTAAGCACCATCCACAATGCTCCTGACTACTCTTTACGTTCTTCCCAATAAAATTAAGCACCTTCTCCAATGCTCCAGACTACTGTTAACGTTCTTCCCAGCAAAATTAAGCACCATCTAACATGCTCCGGACCATGTTTTTCCTTCTTTAACTAAAAACTTAAAAAAAAGCAAAGCAAATTCCACTTCCTTCAGACCACGTTTTTCGTTCTTCCAAGGAACGGTAAGCACCATTCACAATGCTCCTGACTACTCTTTACGTTCTTCCTAATAAAATTAAGCACCTTCTCCTATGCTCCAGACTACTGTTAACGTTCTTCCCAGCAAAATTAAGCACCATCTAACATGCTCCGGACCATGTTTTTCCTTCTTTAACTAAAAACTTAAAAAAAAGCTAAGCAAAATTCCACTTCCTTCAGACCACGTTTTTCGTTCTTCCAAGCAACGGTAAGCACCATCCACAATGCTCCTGACTACTCTTTACGTTCTTCCTAATAAAATTAAGCACCTTCTCCAATGCTCCAGACTACTGTTAACGTTCTTCCCAGCAAAATTAAGCACCATCTAACATGCTCCGGACCATGTTTTTCTATCTTTAACTAAAAACTTAAAAAAAAGCAAAGCAAAATTCCACTTCCTTCAGACCACGTTTTTCGTTCTTCCAAGCAACGGTAAGCACTATCCACAATGCTCCTGACTACTCTTTACGTTCTTCCTAATAAAATTAAGCACCTTCTCCTATGCTCCAGACTACTGTTAATGTTCTTCCCAGCAAAATTAAGCACCATCTAACATGCTCCGGACCATGTTTTTCCTTCTTTAACTAAAAACTTAAAAAAAAGCAAAGCAAAATTCCACTTCCTTCAGACCACGTTTTTCGTTCTTCCAAGCAACGGTAAGCACCATCCACAATGCTCCTGACTACTCTTTACGTTCTTCCCAATAAAATTAAGAACCTTCTCCAATGCTCCAGACTACTGTTAACGTTCTTCCCAGCAAAATTAAGCACCATCTAACATGCTCCGGACCATGTTTTTCCTTCTTTAACTAAAAACTTAAAAAAAAGCAAAGCAAAAATCCACTTCCTTCAGACCACGTTTTTCGTTCTTCCAAGCAACGGTAAGCACTATCCACAATGCTCCTGACTACTCTTTACGTTCTTCCTAATAAAATTAAGCACCTTCTCCTATGCTCCAGACTACTGTTAATGTTCTTCCCAGCAAAATTAAGCACCATCTAACATGCTCCGGACCATGTTTTTCTATCTTTAACTAAAAACTTAAAAAAAAGCAAAGCAAAAATCCACTTCCTTCAGACCACGTTTTTCGTTCTTCCAAGCAACGGTAAGCACCATCCACAATGCTCCTGACTACTCTTTACGTTCTTCCCAATAAAATTAAGCACCTTCTCCAATGCTCCAGACTACTGTTAACGTTCTTCCCAGCAAAATTAAGCACCATCTAACATGCTCCGGACCATGTTTTTCCTTCTTTAACTAAAAACTTAAAAAAAAGCAAAGCAAATTCCACTTCCTTCAGACCACGTTTTTCGTTCTTCCAAGGAACGGTAAGCACCATTCACAATGCTCCTGACTACTCTTTACGTTCTTCCTAATAAAATTAAGCACCTTCTCCTATGCTCCAGACTACTGTTAACGTTCTTCCCAGCAAAATTAAGCACCATCTAACATGCTCCGGACCATGTTTTTCCTTCTTTAACTAAAAACTTAAAAAAAAGCTAAGCAAAATTCCACTTCCTTCAGACCACGTTTTTCGTTCTTCCAAGCAACGGTAAGCACCATCCACAATGCTCCTGACTACTCTTTACGTTCTTCCTAATAAAATTAAGCACCTTCTCCAATGCTCCAGACTACTGTTAACGTTCTTCCCAGCAAAATTAAGCACCATCTAACATGCTCCGGACCATGTTTTTCTCTCTTTAACTAAAAACTTAAAAAAAAGCAAAGCAAAATTCCACTTCCTTCAGACCACGTTTTTCGTTCTTCCAAGCAACGGTAAGCACTATCCACAATGCTCCTGACTACTCTTTACGTTCTTCCTAATAAAATTAAGCACCTTCTCCTATGCTCCAGACTACTGTTAATGTTCTTCCCAGCAAAATTAAGCACCATCTAACATGCTCCGGACCATGTTTTTCCTTCTTTAACTAAAAACTTAAAAAAAAGCAAAGCAAAATTCCACTTCCTTCAGACCACGTTTTTCGTTCTTCCAAGCAACGGTAAGCACCATCCACAATGCTCCTGACTACTCTTTACGTTCTTCCCAATAAAATTAAGAACCTTCTCCAATGCTCCAGACTACTGTTAACGTTCTTCCCAGCAAAATTAAGCACCATCTAACATGCTCCGGACCATGTTTTTCCTTCTTTAACTAAAAACTTAAAAAAAAGCAAAGCAAAAATCCACTTCCTTCAGACCACGTTTTTCGTTCTTCCAAGCAACGGTAAGCACTATCCACAATGCTCCTGACTACTCTTTACGTTCTTCCTAATAAAATTAAGCACCTTCTCCTATGCTCCAGACTACTGTTAATGTTCTTCCCAGCAAAATTAAGCACCATCTAACATGCTCCGGACCATGTTTTTCTATCTTTAACTAAAAACTTAAAAAAAAGCAAAGCAAAATTCCACTTCCTTCAGACCACGTTTTTCGTTCTTCCAAGGAACGGTAAGCACCATCCACAATGCGCCTGACAATTCTTTACGTTCTTCCCAATAAAATTAAGCACCTTCTCCAATGCTCCAAACTACTGTTAACGTTCTTCCCAGCAAAATTAAGCACCATCTAACATGCTCCGGACCATGTTTTTCCTTCTTTAACTAAAAACTTAAGAAAAAGCAAAGCAAAATTCCACTTCCTTCAGACCACGTTTTTCGTTCTTCCAAGCAACGGTAAGCACCATCCACAATGCGCCTGACAATTCTTTACGTTCTTCCCAATAAAATTAAGCACCTTCTCCAATGCTCCAGACTACTGTTAACGTTCTTCCCAGCAAAATTAAGCACCATCTAACATGCTCCGGACCATGTTTTTCCTTCTTTAACTAAAAACTTAAAAAAAAGCAAAGCAAAATTCCACTTCCTTCAGACCACGTTTTTCGTTCTTCCAAGGAACGGTAAGCACCATTCACAATGCTCCTGACTACTCTTTACGTTCTTCCTAATAAAATTAAGCACCTTCTCCTATGCTCCAGACTACTGTTAACGTTCTTCCCAGCAAAATTAAGCACCATCTAACATGCTCCGGACCATGTTTTTCTATCTTTAACTAAAAACTTAAAAAAAAGCAAAGCAAAATTCCACTTCCTTCAGACCACGTTTTTCGTTCTTCCAAGCAACGGTAAGCACTATCCACAATGCTCCTGACTACTCTTTACGTTCTTCCTAATAAAATTAAGCACCTTCTCCTATGCTCCAGACTACTGTTAATGTTCTTCCCAGCAAAATTAAGCACCATCTAACATGCTCCGGACCATGTTTTTCCTTCTTTAACTAAAAACTTAAAAAAAAGCAAAGCAAAATTCCACTTCCTTCAGACCACGTTTTTCGTTCTTCCAAGCAACGGTAAGCACCATCCACAATGCGCCTGACAATTCTTTACGTTCTTCCCAATAAAATTAAGCACCTTCTCCAATGCTCCAAACTACTGTTAACGTTCTTCCCAGCAAAATTAAGCACCATCTAACATGCTCCGGACCATGTTTTTCCTTCTTTAACTAAAAACTTAAGAAAAAGCAAAGCAAAATTCCACTTCCTTCAGACCACGTTTTTCGTTCTTCCAAGCAACGGTAAGCACCATCCACAATGCGCCTGACAATTCTTTACGTTCTTCCCAATAAAATTAAGCACCTTCTCCAATGCTCCAGACTACTGTTAACGTTCTTCCCAGCAAAATTAAGCACCATCTAACATGCTCCGGACCATGTTTTTCCTTCTTTAACTAAAAACTTAAAAAAAAGCAAAGCAAAATTCCACTTCCTTCAGACCACGTTTTTCGTTCTTCCAAGCAACGGTAAGCACTATCCACAATGCTCCTGACTACTCTTTACGTTCTTCCTAATAAAATTAAGCACCTTCTCCTATGCTCCAGACTACTGTTAATGTTCTTCCCAGCAAAATTAAGCACCATCTAACATGCTCCGGACCATGTTTTTCCTTCTTTAACTAAAAACTTAAAAAAAAGCAAAGCAAAATTCCACTTCCTTCAGACCACGTTTTTCGTTCTTCCAAGGAACGGTAAGCACCATCCACAATGCGCCAGACAATTCTTTACGTTCTTCCCAATAAAATTAAGCACCTTCTCCAATGCTCCAGACTACTGTTAACGTTCTTCCCAGCAAAATTAAGCACCATCTAACATGCTCCGGACCATGTTTTTCTATCTTTAACTAAAAACTTAAAAAAAAGCAAAGCAAAATTCCACTTCCTTCAACCCACGTTTTTCGTTCTTCCAAGCAACGGTAAGCACCATCCACAATGCTCCTGACTACTCTTTACGTTCTTCCCAATAAAATTAAGCACCTTCTCCAATGCTCCAGACTACTGTTAACGTTCTTCCCAGCAAAATCAGACACCATCTAACATGCTCCGGACCATGTTTTTCCTTCTTTAACTAAAAACTTAAAAAAAAGCAAAGCAAAAATCCACTTCCTTCAGACCACGTTTTTCGTTCTTCCAAGCAACGGTAAGCACTATCCACAATGCTCCTGACTACTCTTTACGTTCTTCCTAATAAAATTAAGCACCTTCTCCTATGCTC
Organism: Anopheles ziemanni; assembly: GCF_943734765.1. NCBI lineage: Eukaryota > Metazoa > Arthropoda > Insecta > Diptera > Culicidae > Anopheles > Anopheles ziemanni. The sequence goes on along the minus strand of NW_026690033.1, from coordinate 147,005 downwards.
CAGACTACTGTTAATGTTCTTCCCAGCAAAATTAAGCACCATCTAACATGCTCCGGACCATGTTTTTCCTTCTTTAACTAAAAACTTAAAAAAAAGCAAAGCAAAATTCCACTTCCTTCAGACCACGTTTTTCGTTCTTCCAAGCAACGGTAAGCACTATCCACAATGCTCCTGACTACTCTTTACGTTCTTCCTAATAAAATTAAGCACCTTCTCCTATGCTCCAGACTACTGTTAACGTTCTTCCCAGCAAAATTAAGCACCATCTAACATGCTCCGGACCATGTTTTTCTATCTTTAACTAAAAACTTAAAAAAAAGCAAAGCAAAATTCCACTTCCTTCAGACCACGTTTTTCGTTCTTCCAAGCAACGGTAAGCACCATCCACAATGCTCCTGACTACTCTTTACGTTCTTCCTAATAAAATTAAGCACCTTCTCCTATGCTCCAGACTACTGTTAACGTTCTTCCCAGCAAAATTAAGCACCATCTAACATGCTCCGGACCATGTTTTTCTATCTTTAACTAAAAACTTAAAAAAAAGCAAAGCAAAATTCCACTTCCTTCAGACCACGTTTTTCGTTCTTCCAAGGAACGGTAAGCACCATCCACAATGCGCCTGACAATTCTTTACGTTCTTCCCAATAAAATTAAGCACCTTCTCCAATGCTCCAGACTACTGTTAACGTTCTTCCCAGCAAAATTAAGCACCATCTAACATGCTCCGGACCATGTTTTTCCTTCTTTAACTAAAAACTTAAGAAAAAGCAAAGCAAAAATCCACTTCCTTCAGACCACGTTTTTCGTTCTTCCAAGCAACGGTAAGCACCATCCACAATGCTCCTGACTACTCTTTACGTTCTTCCCAATAAAATTAAGAACCTTCTCCAATGCTCCAGACTACTGTTAACGTTCTTCCCAGCAAAATTAAGCACCATCTATTATGCTCCGGACCATGTTTTTCCTTCTTTAACTAAAAACTTAAAAAAAAGCAAAGCAAAAATCCACTTCCTTCAGACCACGTTTTTCGTTCTTCCAAGCAACGGTAAGCACTATCCACAATGCTCCTGACTACTCTTTACGTTCTTCCTAATAAAATTAAGCACCTTCTCCTATGCTCCAGACTACTGTTAACGTTCTTCCCAGCAAAATTAAGCACCATCTAACATGCTCCGGACCATGTTTTTCTATCTTTAACTAAAAACTTAAAAAAAAGCAAAGCAAAATTCCACTTCCTTCAGACCACGTTTTTCGTTCTTCCAAGCAACGGTAAGCACCATCCACAATGCTCCTGACTACTCTTTACGTTCTTCCTAATAAAATTAAGCACCTTCTCCTATGCTCCAGACTACTGTTAACGTTCTTCCCAGCAAAATTAAGCACCATCTAACATGCTCCGGACCATGTTTTTCTATCTTTAACTAAAAACTTAAAAAAAAGCAAAGCAAAATTCCACTTCCTTCAGACCACGTTTTTCGTTCTTCCAAGGAACGGTAAGCACCATCCACAATGCGCCTGACAATTCTTTACGTTCTTCCCAATAAAATTAAGCACCTTCTCCAATGCTCCAGACTACTGTTAACGTTCTTCCCAGCAAAATTAAGCACCATCTAACATGCTCCGGACCATGTTTTTCCTTCTTTAACTAAAAACTTAAGAAAAAGCAAAGCAAAAATCCACTTCCTTCAGACCACGTTTTTCGTTCTTCCAAGCAACGGTAAGCACCATCCACAATGCTCCTGACTACTCTTTACGTTCTTCCCAATAAAATTAAGCACCTTCTCCAATGCTCCAGACTACTGTTAACGTTCTTCCCAGCAAAATTAAGCACCATCTAACATGCTCCGGACCATGTTTTTCTATCTTTAACTAAAAACTTAAAAAAAAGCAAAGCAAAATTCCACTTCCTTCAGACCACGTTTTTCGTTCTTCCAAGCAACGGTAAGCACCATCCACAATGCTCCTGACTACTCTTTACGTTCTTCCTAATAAAATTAAGCACCTTCTCCAATGCTCCAGACTACTGTTAACGTTCTTCCCAGCAAAATTAAGCACCATCTAACATGCTCCGGACCATGTTTTTCCTTCTTTAACTAAAAACTTAAGAAAAAGCAAAGCAAAAATCCACTTCCTTCAGACCACGTTTTTCGTTCTTCCAAGCAACGGTAAGCACCATCCACAATGCTCCTGACTACTCTTTACGTTCTTCCCAATAAAATTAAGAACCTTCTCCAATGCTCCAGACTACTGTTAACGTTCTTCCCAGCAAAATTAAGCACCATCTAACATGCTCCGGACCATGTTTTTCTATCTTTAACTAAAAACTTAAAAAAAAGCAAAGCAAAATTCCACTTCCTTCAGACCACGTTTTTCGTTCTTCCAAGCAACGGTAAGCACCATCCACAATGCTCCTGACTACTCTTTACGTTCTTCCTAATAAAATTAAGAACCTTCTCCAATGCTCCAGACTACTGTTAACGTTCTTCCCAGCAAAATTAAGCACCATCTAACATGCTCCGGACCATGTTTTTCTATCTTTAACTAAAAACTTAAAAAAAAGCAAAGCAAAATTCCACTTCCTTCAGACCACGTTTTTCGTTCTTCCAAGGAACGGTAAGCACCATCCACAATGCGCCTGACAATTCTTTACGTTCTTCCCAATAAAATTAAGCACCTTCTCCAATGCTCCAGACTACTGTTAACGTTCTTCCCAGCAAAATTAAGCACCATCTAACATGCTCCGGACCATGTTTTTCCTTCTTTAACTAAAAACTTAAGAAAAAGCAAAGCAAAAATCCACTTCCTTCAGACCACGTTTTTCGTTCTTCCAAGCAACGGTAAGCACCATCCACAATGCTCCTGACTACTCTTTACGTTCTTCCCAATAAAATTAAGAACCTTCTCCAATGCTCCAGACTACTGTTAACGTTCTTCCCAGCAAAATTAAGCACCATCTATTATGCTCCGGACCATGTTTTTCCTTCTTTAACTAAAAACTTAAGAAAAAGCAAAGCAAAAATCCACTTCCTTCAGACCACGTTTTTCGTTCTTCCAAGCAACGGTAAGCACCATCCACAATGCTCCTGACTACTCTTTACGTTCTTCCCAATAAAATTAAGCACCTTCTCCAATGCTCCAGACTACTGTTAACGTTCTTCCCAGCAAAATTAAGCACCATCTAACATGCTCCGGACCATGTTTTTCTATCTTTAACTAAAAACTTAAAAAAAAGCAAAGCAAAATTCCACTTCCTTCAGACCACGTTTTTCGTTCTTCCAAGCAACGGTAAGCACCATCCACAATGCTCCTGACTACTCTTTACGTTCTTCCTAATAAAATTAAGCACCTTCTCCTATGCTCCAGACTACTGTTAACGTTCTTCCCAGCAAAATTAAGCACCATCTAACATGCTCCGGACCATGTTTTTCTATCTTTAACTAAAAACTTAAAAAAAAGCAAAGCAAAATTCCACTTCCTTCAGACCACGTTTTTCGTTCTTCCAAGCAACGGTAAGCACCATCCACAATGCGCCTGACAATTCTTTACGTTCTTCCCAATAAAATTAAGCACCTTCTCCAATGCTCCAGACTACTGTTAACGTTCTTCCCAGCAAAATTAAGCACCATCTAACATGCTCCGGACCATGTTTTTCCTTCTTTAACTAAAAACTTAAGAAAAAGCAAAGCAAAAATCCACTTCCTTCAGACCACGTTTTTCGTTCTTCCAAGCAACGGTAAGCACCATCCACAATGCTCCTGACTACTCTTTACGTTCTTCCCAATAAAATTAAGCACCTTCTCCAATGCTCCAGACTACTGTTAACGTTCTTCCCAGCAAAATTAAGCACCATCTAACATGCTCCGGACCATGTTTTTCTATCTTTAACTAAAAACTTAAAAAAAAGCAAAGCAAAATTCCACTTCCTTCAGACCACGTTTTTCGTTCTTCCAAGCAACGGTAAGCACCATCCACAATGCTCCTGACTACTCTTTACGTTCTTCCTAATAAAATTAAGCACCTTCTCCTATGCTCCAGACTACTGTTAACGTTCTTCCCAGCAAAATTAAGCACCATCTAACATGCTCCGGACCATGTTTTTCTATCTTTAACTAAAAACTTAAAAAAAAGCAAAGCAAAATTCCACTTCCTTCAGACCACGTTTTTCGTTCTTCCAAGGAACGGTAAGCACCATCCACAATGCGCCTGACAATTCTTTACGTTCTTCCCAATAAAATTAAGCACCTTCTCCAATGCTCCAGACTACTGTTAACGTTCTTCCCAGCAAAATTAAGCACCATCTAACATGCTCCGGACCATGTTTTTCCTTCTTTAACTAAAAACTTAAGAAAAAGCAAAGCAAAAATCCACTTCCTTCAGACCACGTTTTTCGTTCTTCCAAGCAACGGTAAGCACCATCCACAATGCGCCTGACAAGTCTTTACGTTCTTCCCAATAAAATTAAGCACCTTCTCCAATGCTCCAGACTACTGTTAACGTTCTTCCCAGCAAAATTAAGCACCATCTAACATGCTCCGGACCATGTTTTTCCTTCTTTAACTAAAAACTTAAAAAAAAGCAAAGCAAAATTCCACTTCCTTCAGACCACGTTTTTCGTTCTTCCAAGCAACGGTAAGCACCATCCACAATGCTCCTGACTACTCTTTACGTTCTTCCTAATAAAATTAAGCACCTTCTCCTATGCTCCAGACTACTGTTAACGTTCTTCCCAGCAAAATTAAGCACCATCTAACATGCTCCGGACCATGTTTTTCTATCTTTAACTAAAAACTTAAAAAAAAGCAAAGCAAAATTCCACTTCCTTCAGACCACGTTTTTCGTTCTTCCAAGGAACGGTAAGCACCATCCACAATGCGCCTGACAATTCTTTACGTTCTTCCCAATAAAATTAAGCACCTTCTCCAATGCTCCAGACTACTGTTAACGTTCTTCCCAGCAAAATTAAGCACCATCTAACATGCTCCGGACCATGTTTTTCCTTCTTTAACTAAAAACTTAAGAAAAAGCAAAGCAAAATTCCACTTCCTTCAGACCACGTTTTTCGTTCTTCCAAGCAACGGTAAGCACCATCCACAATGCGCCTGACAATTCTTTACGTTCTTCCCAATAAAATTAAGCACCTTCTCCAATGCTCCAGACTACTGTTAACGTTCTACCCAGCAAAATTAAGCACCATCTAACATGCTCCGGACCATGTTTTTCCTTCTTTAACTAAAAACTTAAAAAAAAGCAAAGCAAAATTCCACTTCCTTCAGACCACGTTTTTCGTTCTTCCAAGGAACGGTAAGCACCATTCACAATGCTCCTGACTACTCTTTACGTTCTTCCTAATAAAATTAAGCACCTTCTCCTATGCTCCAGACTACTGTTAACGTTCTTCCCAGCAAAATTAAGCACCATCTAACATGCTCCGGACCATGTTTTTCCTTCTTTAACTAAAAACTTAAAAAAAAGCAAAGCAAAATTCCACTTCCTTCAGACCACGTTTTTCGTTCTTCCAAGGAACGGTAAGCACCATCCACAATGCGCCAGACAATTCTTTACGTTCTTCCCAATAAAATTAAGCACCTTCTCCAATGCTCCAGACTACTGTTAACGTTCTTCCCAGCAAAATTAAGCACCATCTAACATGCTCCGGACCATGTTTGTCTTTCTTTAACTAAAAACTTAAAAAAAAGCAAAGCAAAATTCCACTTCCTTCAACCCACGTTTTTCGTTCTTCCAAGGAACGGTAAGCACCATCCACAATGCGCCTGACAATTCTTTACGTTCTTCCCAATAAAATTAAGCACCTTCTCCAATGCTCCAGACTACTGTTAACGTTCTTCCCAGCAAAATTAAGCACCATCTAACATGCTCCGGACCATGTTTTTCCTTCTTTAACTAAAAACTTAAAAAAAAGCAAAGCAAAATTCCACTTCCTTCAGACCACGTTTTTCGTTCTTCCAAGCAACGGTAAGCACCATCCACAATGCTCCTGACTACTCTTTACGTTCTTCCCAATAAAATTAAGAACCTTCTCCAATGCTCCAGACTACTGTTAACGTTCTTCCCAGCAAAATTAAGCACCATCTAACATGCTCCGGACCATGTTTTTCCTTCTTTAACTAAAAACTTAAAAAAAAGCAAAGCAAAATTCCACTTCCTTCAGACCACGTTTTTCGTTCTTCCAAGGAACGGTAAGCACCATTCACAATGCTCCTGACTACTCTTTACGTTCTTCCTAATAAAATTAAGCACCTTCTCCTATGCTCCAGACTACTGTTAACGTACTTCCCAGCAAAATTAAGCACCATCTAACATGCTCCGGACCATGTTTTTCCTTCTTTAACTAAAAACTTAAAAAAAAGCAAAGCAAAATTCCACTTCCTTCAGACCACGTTTTTCGTTCTTCCAAGGAACGGTAAGCACCATCCACAATGCGCCTGACAATTCTTTACGTTCTTCCCAATAAAATTAAGCACCTTCTCCAATGCTCCAGACTACTGTTAACGTTCTTCCCAGCAAAATTAAGCACCATCTAACATGCTCCGGACCATGTTTTTCTATCTTTAACTAAAAACTTAAAAAAAAGCAAAGCAAAATTCCACTTCCTTCAGACCACGTTTTTCGTTCTTCCAAGGAACGGTAAGCACCATCCACAATGCGCCTGACAATTCTTTACGTTCTTCCCAATAAAATTAAGCACCTTCTCCTATGCTCCAGACTACTGTTAACGTTCTTCCCAGCAAAATTAAGCACCATCTAACATGCTCCGGACCATGTTTTTCCTTCTTTAACTAAAAACTTAAAAAAAAAGCAAAGCAAAATTCCACTTCCTTCAGACCACGTTTTTCGTTCTTCCAAGCAACGGTAAGCACCATCCACAATGCTCCTGACTACTCTTTACGTTCTTCCCAATAAAATTAAGCACCTTCTCCAATGCTCCAGACTACTGTTAACGTTCTTCCCAGCAAAATTAAGCACCATCTAACATGCTCCGGACCATGTTTTTCTGTCTTTAACTAAAAACTTTAAAAAAAGCAAAGCAAACTTCCACTTCCTTCAGACCACGTTTTTCGTTCTTCCAAGCAACGGTAAGCACCATCCACAATGCTCCTGACTACTCTTTACGTTCTTCCCAATAAAATTAAGCACCTTCTCCAATGCTCCAGACTACTGTTAACGTTCTTCCCAGCAAAATTAAGCACCATCTAACATGCTCCGGACCATGTTTTTCCTTCTTTAACTAAAAACTTAAAAAAAAGCAAAGCAAAATTCCACTTCCTTCAGACCACGTTTTTCGTTCTTCCAAGGAACGGTAAGCACCATCCACAATGCGCCAGACAATTCTTTACGTTCTTCCCAATAAAATTAAGCACCTTCTCCAATGCTCCAGACTACTGTTAACGTTCTTCCCAGCAAAATTAAGCACCATCTAACATGCTCCGGACCATGTTTTTCCTTCTTTAACTAAAAACTTAAAAAAAAGCAAAGCAAAATTCCACTTCCTTCAGACCACGTTTTTCGTTCTTCCAAGCAACGGTAAGCACCATCCACAATGCTCCTGACTACTCTTTACGTTCTTCCTAATAAAATTAAGCACCTTCTCCTATGCTCCAGACTACTGTTAACGTTCTTCCCAGCAAAATTAAGCACCATCTAACATGCTCCGGACCATGTTTTTCTATCTTTAACTAAAAACTTAAAAAAAAGCAAAGCAAAATTCCACTTCCTTCAGACCACGTTTTTCGTTCTTCCAAGGAACGGTAAGCACCATCCACAATGCGCCTGACAATTCTTTACGTTCTTCCCAATAAAATTAAGCACCTTCTCCAATGCTCCAGACTACTGTTAACGTTCTTCCCAGCAAAATTAAGCACCATCTAACATGCTCCGGACCATGTTTTTCCTTCTTTAACTAAAAACTTAAAAAAAAGCAAAGCAAAATTCCACTTCCTTCAGACCACGTTTTTCGTTCTTCCAAGCAACGGTAAGCACCATCCACAATGCTCCTGACTACTCTTTACGTTCTTCCCAATAAAATTAAGAACCTTCTCCAATGCTCCAGACTACTGTTAACGTTCTTCCCAGCAAAATTAAGCACCATCTAACATGCTCCGGACCATGTTTTTCCTTCTTTAACTAAAAACTTAAAAAAAAGCAAAGCAAAATTCCACTTCCTTCAGACCACGTTTTTCGTTCTTCCAAGGAACGGTAAGCACCATTCACAATGCTCCTGACTACTCTTTACGTTCTTCCTAATAAAATTAAGCACCTTCTCCTATGCTCCAGACTACTGTTAACGTACTTCCCAGCAAAATTAAGCACCATCTAACATGCTCCGGACCATGTTTTTCCTTCTTTAACTAAAAACTTAAAAAAAAGCAAAGCAAAATTCCACTTCCTTCAGACCACGTTTTTCGTTCTTCCAAGGAACGGTAAGCACCATCCACAATGCGCCTGACAATTCTTTACGTTCTTCCCAATAAAATTAAGCACCTTCTCCAATGCTCCAGACTACTGTTAACGTTCTTCCCAGCAAAATTAAGCACCATCTAACATGCTCCGGACCATGTTTTTCTATCTTTAACTAAAAACTTAAAAAAAAGCAAAGCAAAATTCCACTTCCTTCAGACCACGTTTTTCGTTCTTCCAAGGAACGGTAAGCACCATCCACAATGCGCCTGACAATTCTTTACGTTCTTCCCAATAAAATTAAGCACCTTCTCCAATGCTCCAGACTACTGTTAACGTTCTTCCCAGCAAAATTAAGCACCATCTAACATGCTCCGGACCATGTTTTTCCTTCTTTAACTAAAAACTTAAAAAAAAAGCAAAGCAAAATTCCACTTCCTTCAGACCACGTTTTTCGTTCTTCCAAGCAACGGTAAGCACCATCCACAATGCTCCTGACTACTCTTTACGTTCTTCCCAATAAAATTAAGCACCTTCTCCAATGCTCCAGACTACTGTTAACGTTCTTCCCAGCAAAATTAAGCACCATCTAACATGCTCCGGACCATGTTTTTCTGTCTTTAACTAAAAACTTTAAAAAAAGCAAAGCAAACTTCCACTTCCTTCAGACCACGTTTTTCGTTCTTCCAAGCAACGGTAAGCACCATCCACAATGCTCCTGACTACTCTTTACGTTCTTCCCAATAAAATTAAGCACCTTCTCCAATGCTCCAGACTACTGTTAACGTTCTTCCCAGCAAAATTAAGCACCATCTAACATGCTCCGGACCATGTTTTTCCTTCTTTAACTAAAAACTTAAAAAAAAGCAAAGCAAAATTCCACTTCCTTCAGACCACGTTTTTCGTTCTTCCAAGCAACGGTAAGCACCATCCACAATGCTCCTGACTACTCTTTACGTTCTTCCCAATAAAATTAAGCACCTTCTCCAATGCTCCAGACTACTGTTAACGTTCTTCCCAGCAAAATCAGACACCATCTAACATGCTCCGGACCATGTTTTTCCTTCTTTAACTAAAAACTTAAAAAAAAGCAAAGCAAAATTCCACTTCCTTCAGACCACGTTTTTCGTTCTTCCAAGCAACGGTAAGCACCATCCACAATGCGCCTGACAAGTCTTTACGTTCTTCCCAATAAAATTAAGCACCTTCTCCAATGCTCCAGACTACTGTTAACGTTCTTCCCAGCAAAATTAAGCACCATCTAACATGCTCCGGACCATGTTTTTCCTTCTTTAACTAAAAACTTAAAAAAAAGCAAAGCAAAATTCCACTTCCTTCAAACCACGTTTTTCGTTCTTCCAAGCAACGGTAAGCACCATCCACAATGCTCCTGACTACTCTTTACGTTCTTCCCAATAAAATTAAGCACCTTCTCCAATGCTCCAGACTACTGTTAACGTTCTTCCCAGCAAAATTAAGCACCATCTATTATGCTCCGGACCATGTTTTTCCTTCTTTAACTAAAAACTTAAAAAAAAGCAATGCAAAATTCCACTTCCTTCAGACCACGTTTTTCGTTCTTCCAAGCAACGGTAAGCACCATCCACAATGCTCCTGACTACTCTTTACGTTCTTCCTAATAAAATTAAGCACCTTCTCCTATGCTCCAGACTACTGTTAACGTTCTTCCCAGCAAAATCAGACACCATCTATCATGCTCCGGACCATGTTTTTCCTTCTTTAACTAAAAACTTAAAAAAAAGCAAAGCAAAATTCCACTTCCTTCAGACCACGTTTTTCGTTCTTCCAAGCAAAGGTAAGCACCATCCACAATGCGCCTGACAAGTCTTTACGTTCTTCCCAATAAAATTAAGCACCTTCTCCAATGCTCCAGACTACTGTTAACGTTCTTCCCAGCAAAATTAAGCACCATCTATTATGCTCCGGACCATGTTTTTCTCTCTTTAACTAAAAACTTAAAAAAAAGCAAAGCAAAATTCCACTTCCTTCAAACCACGTTTTTCGTTCTTCCAAGCAACGGTAAGCACCATCCACAATGCTCCTGACTACTCTTTACGTTCTTCCCAATAAAATTAAGCACCTTCTCCAATGCTCCAGACTACTGTTAACGTTCTTCCCAGCAAAATTAAGCACCATCTATTATGCTCCGGACCATGTTTTTCTCTCTTTAACTAAAAACTTAAAAAAAAGCAAAGCAAAATTCCACTTCCTTCAGACCACGTTTTTCGTTCTTCCAAGCAACGGTAAGCACCATCCACAATGCTCCTGACTACTCTTTACGTTCTTCCTAATAAAATTAAGCACCTTCTCCAATGCTCCAGACTACTGTTAACGTTCTTCCCAGCAAAATCAGACACCATCTATCATGCTCCGGACCATGTTTTTCTTTCTTTAACTAAAAACTTAAAAAAAAGCAAAGCAAAATTCCACTTCCTTCAAACCACGTTTTTCGTTCTTCCAAGCAACGGTAAGCACCATTCACAATGCTCCTGACTACTCTTTACGTTCTTCCTAATAAAATTAAGCACCTTCTCCAATGCTCCAGACTACTGTTAACGTTCTTCCCAGCAAAATTAAGCACCATCTATTATGCTCCGGACCATGTTTTTCTCTCTTTAACTAAAAACTTAAAAAAAAGCAAAGCAAAATTCCACTTCCTTCAAACCACGTTTTTCGTTCTTCCAAGCAACGGTAAGCACCATCCACAATGCTCCTGACTACTCTTTACGTTCTTCCTAATAAAATTAAGCACCTTCTCCTATGCTCCAGACTACTGTTAACGTTCTTCCCAGCAAAATTAAGCACCATCTATCATGCTCCGGACCATGTTTGTCTTTCTTTAACTAAAAACTTAAAAAAAAGCAAAGCAAAATTCCACTTCCTTCAAACCACGTTTTTCGTTCTTCCAAGCAACGGTAAGCACCATCCACAATGCTCCTGACTACTCTTTACGTTCTTCCCAATAAAATTAAGCACCTTCTCCAATGCTCCAGACTACTGTTAACGTTCTTCCCAGCAAAATTAAGCACCATCTATTATGCTCCGGACCATGTTTTTCTCTCTTTAACTAAAAACTTAAAAAAAAGCAAAGCAAAATTCCACTTCCTTCAGACCACGTTTTTCGTTCTTCCAAGCAACGGTAAGCACCATTCACAATGCTCCTGACTACTCTTTACGTTCTTCCTAATAAAATTAAGCACCTTCTCCAATGCTCCAGACTACTGTTAACGTTCTTCCCAGCAAAATTAAGCACCATCTATCATGCTCCGGACCATGTTTGTCTTTCTTTAACTAAAAACTTAAAAAAAAGCAAAGCAAAATTCCACTTCCTTCAAACCACGTTTTTCGTTCTTCCAAGCAAAGGTAAGCACCATCCACAATGCTCCTGACTACTCTTTACGTTCTTCCTAATAAAATTAAGCACCTTCTCCTATGCTCCAGACTACTGTTAACGTTCTTCCCAGCAAAATCAGACACCATCTATCATGCTCCGGACCATGTTTTTCTTTCTTTAACTAAAAACTTAAAAAAAAGCAAAGCAAAATTCCACTTCCTTCAAACCACGTTTTTCGTTCTTCCAAGCAACGGTAAGCACCATCCACAATGCTCCTGACTACTCTTTACGTTCTTCCTAATAAAATTAAGCACCTTCTCCTATGCTCCAGACTACTGTTAACGTTCTTCCCAGCAAAATTAAGCACCATCTATTATGCTCCGGACCATGTTTTTCTCTCTTTAACTAAAAACTTAAAAAAAAGCAAAGCAAAATTCCACTTCCTTCAAACCACGTTTTTCGTTCTTCCAAGCAACGGTAAGCACCATCCACAATGTTCCTGACTACTCTTTACGTTCTTCCTAATAAAATTAAGCACCTTCTCCTATGCTCCAGACTACTGTTAACGTTCTTCCCAGCAAAATCAGACACCATCTATCATGCTCCGGACCATGTTTTTCTTTCTTTAACTAAAAACTTAAAAAAAAGCAAAGCAAAATTCCACTTCCTTCAAACCACGTTTTTCGTTCTTCCAAGCAACGGTAAGCACCATCCACAATGCTCCTGACTACTCTTTACGTTCTTCCCAATAAAATTAAGCACCTTCTCCAATGCTCCAGACTACTGTTAACGTTCTTCCCAGCAAAATCAGACACCATCTATCATGCTCCGGACCATGTTTTTCCTTCTTTAACTAAAAACTTAAAAAAAAGCAAAGCAAAATTCCACTTCCTTCAGACCACGTTTTTCGTTCTTCCAAGCAACGGTAAGCACCATTCACAATGCTCCTGACTACTCTTTACGTTCTTCCTAATAAAATTAAGCACCTTCTCCAATGCTCCAGACTACTGTTAACGTTCTTCCCAGCAAAATTAAGCACCATCTATCATGCTCCGGACCATGTTTGTCTTTCTTTAACTAAAAACTTAAAAAAAAGCAAAGCAAAATTCCACTTCCTTCAAACCACGTTTTTCGTTCTTCCAAGCAACGGTAAGCACCATCCACAATGCTCCTGACTACTCTTTACGTTCTTCCTAATAAAATTAAGCACCTTCTCCTATGCTCCAGACTACTGTTAACGTTCTTCCCAGCAAAATTAAGCACCATCTATCATGCTCCGGACCATGTTTGTCTTTCTTTAACTAAAAACTTAAAAAAAAGCAAAGCAAAATTCCACTTCCTTCAAACCACGTTTTTCGTTCTTCCAAGCAAAGGTAAGAACCATCCACAATGCTCCTGACTACTCTTTACGTTCTTCCTAATAAAATTAAGCACCTTCTCCTATGCTCCAGACTACTGTTAACGTTCTTCCCAGCAAAATCAGACACCATCTATCATGCTCCGGACCATGTTTTTCTTTCTTTAACTAAAAACTTAAAAAAAAGCAAAGCAAAATTCCACTTCCTTCAAACCACGTTTTTCGTTCTTCCAAGCAACGGTAAGCACCATCCACAATGCTCCTGACTACTCTTTACGTTCTTCCTAATAAAATTAAGCACCTTCTCCTATGCTCCAGACTACTGTTAACGTTCTTCCCAGCAAAATTAAGCACCATCTATTATGCTCCGGACCATGTTTTTCTCTCTTTAACTAAAAACTTAAAAAAAAGCAAAGCAAAATTCCACTTCCTTCAAACCACGTTTTTCGTTCTTCCAAGCAACGGTAAGCACCATCCACAATGTTCCTGACTACTCTTTACGTTCTTCCCAATAAAATTAAGCACCTTCTCCTATGCTCCAGACTACTGTTAACGTTCTTCCCAGCAAAATCAGACACCATCTATCATGCTCCGGACCATGTTTTTCTTTCTTTAACTAAAAACTTAAAAAAAAGCAAAGCAAAATTCCACTTCCTTCAAACCACGTTTTTCGTTCTTCCAAGCAAAGGTAAGCACCATCCACAATGCTCCTGACTACTCTTTACGTTCTTCCCAATAAAATTAAGCACCTTCTCCAATGCTCCAGACTACTGTTAACGTTCTTCCCAGCAAAATCAGACACCATCTATCATGCTCCGGACCATTTTTTTCCTTCTTTAACTAAAAACTTAAAAAAAAGCAAAGCAAAATTCCACTTCCTTCAGACCACGTTTTTCGTTCTTCCAAGCAACGGTAAGCACCATCCACAATGCTCCTGACTACTCTTTACGTTCTTCCCAATAAAATTAAGCACCTTCTCCAATGCTCCAGACTACTGTTAACGTTCTTCCCAGCAAAATTAAGCACCATCTATTATGCTCCGGACCATGTTTTTCTCTCTTTAACTAAAAACTTAAAAAAAAGCAAAGCAAAATTCCACTTCCTTCAAACCACGTTTTTCGTTCTTCCAAGCAACGGTAAGCACCATCCACAATGCTCCTGACTACTCTTTACGTTCTTCCTAATAAAATTAAGCACCTTCTCCTATGCTCCAGACTACTGTTAACGTTCTTCCCAGCAAAATTAAGCACCATCTATCATGCTCCGGACCATGTTTGTCTTTCTTTAACTAAAAACTTAAAAAAAAGCAAAGCAAAATTCCACTTCCTTCAAACCACGTTTTTCGTTCTTCCAAGCAACGGTAAGCACCATCCACAATGCTCCTGACTACTCTTTACGTTCTTCCCAATAAAATTAAGCACCTTCTCCAATGCTCCAGACTACTGTTAACGTTCTTCCCAGCAAAATCAGACACCATCTATCATGCTCCGGACCATGTTTTTCCTTCTTTAACTAAAAACTTAAAAAAAAGCAAAGCAAAATTCCACTTCCTTCAGACCACGTTTTTCGTTCTTCCAAGCAACGGTAAGCACCATTCACAATGCTCCTGACTACTCTTTACGTTCTTCCTAATAAAATTAAGCACCTTCTCCAATGCTCCAGACTACTGTTAACGTTCTTCCCAGCAAAATTAAGCACCATCTATTATGCTCCGGACCATGTTTTTCCTTCTTTAACTAAAAACTTAAAAAAAAGCAAAGCAAAATTCCACTTCCGTCAGACCACGTTTTTCGTTCTTCCAAGCAACGGTAAGCACCATTCACAATGCTCCTGACTACTCTTTACGTTCTTCCTAATAAAATTAAGCACCTTCTCCATTGCTCCAGACTACTGTTAACGTTCTTCCCAGCAAAATTAAGCACCATCTATTATGCTCCGGACCATGTTTTTCCTTCTTTAACTAAAAACTTAAAAAAAAGCAAAGCAAAATTCCACTTCCTTCAGACCACGTTTTTCGTTCTTCCAAGCAACGGTAAGCACCATCCACAATGCTCCTGACTACTCTTTACGTTCTTCCTAATAAAATTAAGCACCTTCTCCTATGCTCCAGACTACTGTTAACGTTCTTCCCAGCAAAATCAGACACCATCTATCATGCTCCGGACCATGTTTTTCTCTCTTTAACTAAAAACTTAAAAAAAAGCAAAGCAAAATTCCACTTCCTTCAAACCACGTTTTTCGTTCTTCCAAGCAACGGTAAGCACCATCCACAATGCTCCTGACTACTCTTTACGTTCTTCCTAATAAAATTAAGCACCTTCTCCAATGCTCCAGACTACTGTTAACGTTCTTCCCAGCAAAATTAAGCACCATCTAACATGCTCCGGACCATGTTTTTCGTTCTTTAACTAAAAACTTAAAAAAAAGCAAAGCAAAATTCCACTTCCTTCAGACCACGTTTTTCGTTCTTCCAAGCAACGGTAAGCACCATCCACAATGCTCCTGACTACTCTTTACGTTCTTCCCAATAAAATTAAGCACCTTCTCCAATGCTCCAGACTACTGTTAATGTTCTTCCCAGCAAAATTAAGCACCATCTAACATGCTCCGGACCATGTTTTTCGTTCTTTAACTAAAAACCTAAAAAAAAAGCCAAGCAAAATTCCACTTCCTTCAGACCACGTTTTTCGTTCTTCCAAGCAAAGGTAAGCACCATCCACAATGCTCCTGACTGCTCTTTACGTTCTTCCCAATACAATTAAGCACCTTCTCCAATGCTCCAGACTACTGTTATCGTTCTTCCCAGCAAAATTAAGCACCATCTAACATGCTCCGGACCATGTTTTTCTTTCTTTAACTAAAAACTTAAAAAAAAGCCAAGCAAAATTCCACATTCTTCAGACCACGTTTTTCGTTCTTCCAAGCAACGGTAAGCACCATCCACAATGCTCCTGACTACTCTTTACGTTCTTCCTAATAAAATTAAGCACCTTCTCCAATGCTCCAGACTACTGTTAACGTTCTTCCCAGCAAAATTAAGCACCATCTAACATGCTCCGGACCATGTTTTTCCTTCTTTAACTAAAAACTTAAAAAAAAGCAAAGCAAAATTCCACTTCCTTCAGACCACGTTTTTCGTTCTTCCAAGCAACGGTAAGCACCATCCACAATGCTCCTGACTACTCTTTACGTTCTTCCTAATAAAATTAAGCACCTTCTCCTATGCTCCAGACTACTGTTAACGTTCTTCCCAGCAAAATTAAGCACCATCTAACATGCTCCGGACCATGTTTTTCTATCTTTAACTAAAAACTTAAAAAAAAGCAAAGCAAAATTCCACTTCCTTCAGACCACGTTTTTCGTTCTTCCAAGGAACGGTAAGCACCATCCACAATGCTCCTGACAATTCTTTACGTTCTTCCCAATAAAATTAAGCACCTTCTCCAATGCTCCAGACTACTGTTAACGTTCTTCCCAGCAAAATTAAGCACCATCTAACATGCTCCGGACCATGTTTTTCCTTCTTTAACTAAAAACTTAAAAAAAAGCAAAGCAAAATTCCACTTCCGTCAGACCACGTTTTTCGTTCTTCCAAGCAACGGTAAGCACCATTCACAATGCTCCTGACTACTCTTTACGTTCTTCCCAATAAAATTAAGCACCTTCTCCAATGCTCCAGACTACTGTTAACGTTCTTCCCAGCAAAATCAGACACCATCTATCATGCTCCGGACCATGTTTTTCCTTCTTTAACTAAAAACTTAAAAAAAAGCAAAGCAAAATTCCACTTCCTTCAGACCACGTTTTTCGTTCTTCCAAGCAACGGTAAGCACCATTCACAATGCTCCTGACTACTCTTTACGTTCTTCCTAATAAAATTAAGCACCTTCTCCAATGCTCCAGACTACTGTTAACGTTCTTCCCAGCAAAATTAAGCACCATCTATTATGCTCCGGACCATGTTTTTCCTTCTTTAACTAAAAACTTAAAAAAAAGCAAAGCAAAATTCCACTTCCGTCAGACCACGTTTTTCGTTCTTCCAAGCAACGGTAAGCACCATTCACAATGCTCCTGACTACTCTTTACGTTCTTCCTAATAAAATTAAGCACCTTCTCCATTGCTCCAGACTACTGTTAACGTTCTTCCCAGCAAAATTAAGCACCATCTATTATGCTCCGGACCATGTTTTTCCTTCTTTAACTAAAAACTTAAAAAAAAGCAAAGCAAAATTCCACTTCCTTCAGACCACGTTTTTCGTTATTCCAAGCAACGGTAAGCACCATCCACAATGCTCCTGACTACTCTTTACGTTCTTCCTAATAAAATTAAGCACCTTCTCCTATGCTCCAGACTACTGTTAACGTTCTTCCCAGCAAAATCAGACACCATCTATCATGCTCCGGACCATGTTTTTCTCTCTTTAACTAAAAACTTAAAAAAAAGCAAAGCAAAATTCCACTTCCTTCAAACCACGTTTTTCGTTCTTCCAAGCAACGGTAAGCACCATCCACAATGCGCCTGACAATTCTTTACGTTCTTCCCAATAAAATTAAGCACCTTCTCCAATGCTCCAGACTACTGTTAACGTTCTTCCCAGCAAAATTAAGCACCATCTAACATGCTCCGGACCATGTTTTTCTCTCTTTAACTAAAAACTTAAAAAAAAGCAAAGCAAAATTCCACTTCCTTCAGACCACGTTTTTCGTTCTTCCAAGCAACGGTAAGCACTATCCACAATGCTCCTGACTACTCTTTACGTTCTTCCTAATAAAATTGAGCACCTTCTCCTATGCTCCAGACTACTGTTAACGTTCTTCCCAGCAAAATTAAGCACCATCTAACATGCTCAGGACCATGTTTTTCCTTCTTTAACTAAAAACTTAAAAAAAAGCAAAGCAAAATTCCACTTCCTTCAGACCACGTTTTTCGTTCTTCCAAGCAACGGTAAGCACCATCCACAATGCTCCTGACTACTCTTTACGTTCTTCCCAATAAAATTAAGCACCTTCTCCAATGCTCCAGACTACTGTTAACGTTCTTCCCAGCAAAATTAAGCACCATCTAACATGCTCCGGACCATGTTTTTCTATCTTTAACTAAAAACTTTAAAAAAAGCAAAGCAAAATTCCACTTCCTTCAGACCACGTTTTTCGTTCTTCCAAGCAACGGTAAGCACCATCCACAATGCTCCTGACTACTCTTTACGTTCTTCCCAATAAAATTAAGCACCTTCTCCAATGCTCCAGACTACTGTTAACGTTCTTCCCAGCAAAATTAAGCACCATCTAACATGCTCCGGACCATGTTTTTCCTTCTTTAACAAAAAACTTAAAAAAAAGCAAAGCAAAATTCCACTTCCTTCAGACCACGTTTTTCGTTCTTCCAAGCAACGGTAAGCACCATCCACAATGCTCCTGACTACTCTTTACGTTCTTCCCAATAAAATTAAGCACCTTCTCCAATGCTCCAGACTACTGTTAACGTTCTTCCCAGCAAAATCAGACACCATCTAACATGCTCCGGACCATGTTTTTCCTTCTTTAACTAAAAACTTAAAAAAAAGCAAAGCAAAATTCCACTTCCTTCAGACCACGTTTTTCGTTCTTCCAAGCAACGGTAAGCACTATCCACAATGCTCCTGACTACTCTTTACGTTCTTCCTAATAAAATTGAGCACCTTCTCCTATGCTCCAGACTACTGTTAACGTTCTTCCCAGCAAAATTAAGCACCATCTAACATGCTCAGGACCATGTTTTTCCTTCTTTAACTAAAAACTTAAAAAAAAGCAAAGCAAAATTCCACTTCCTTCAGACCACGTTTTTCGTTCTTCCAAGCAACGGTAAGCACCATCCACAATGCTCCTGACTACTCTTTACGTTCTTCCCAATAAAATTAAGCACCTTCTCCAATGCTCCAGACTACTGTTAACGTTCTTCCCAGCAAAATTAAGCACCATCTAACATGCTCCGGACCATGTTTTTCTCTCTTTAACTAAAAACTTAAAAAAAAGCAAAGCAAAATTCCACTTCCTTCAGACCACGTTTTTCGTTCTTCCAAGCAACGGTAAGCACTATCCACAATGCTCCTGACTACTCTTTACGTTCTTCCTAATAAAATTAAGCACCTTCTCCTATGCTCCAGACTACTGTTAATGTTCTTCCCAGCAAAATTAAGCACCATCTAACATGCTCCGGACCATGTTTTTCCTTCTTTAACTAAAAACTTAAAAAAAAGCAAAGCAAAATTCCACTTCCTTCAGACCACGTTTTTCGTTCTTCCAAGCAACGGTAAGCACCATCCACAATGCTCCTGACTACTCTTTACGTTCTTCCCAATAAAATTAAGAACCTTCTCCAATGCTCCAGACTACTGTTAACGTTCTTCCCAGCAAAATTAAGCACCATCTAACATGCTCCGGACCATGTTTTTCCTTCTTTAACTAAAAACTTAAAAAAAAGCAAAGCAAAATTCCACTTCCTTCAGACCACGTTTTTCGTTCTTCCAAGCAACGGTAAGCACCATCCACAATGCTCCTGACTACTCTTTACGTTCTTCCCAATAAAATTAAGAACCTTCTCCAATGCTCCAGACTACTGTTAACGTTCTTCCCAGCAAAATTAAGCACCATCTAACATGCTCCGGACCATGTTTTTCCTTCTTTAACTAAAAACTTAAAAAAAAGCAAAGCAAAATTCCACTTCCTTCAGACCACGTTTTTCGTTCTTCCAAGCAACGGTAAGCACCATCCACAATGCTCCTGACTACTCTTTACGTTCTTCCCAATAAAATTAAGAACCTTCTCCTATGCTCCAGACTACTGTTAACGTTCTTCCCAGCAAAACTAAGCACCATCTAACATGCTCCGGACCATGTTTTTCCTTCTTTAACTAAAAACTTAAAAAAAAGCAAAGCAAAATTCCACTTCCTTCAGACCACGTTTTTCGTTCTTCCAAGCAACGGTAAGCACCATCCACAATGCTCCTGACTACTCTTTACGTTCTTCCTAATAAAATTAAGCACCTTCTCCTATGCTCCAGACTACTGTTAACGTTCTTCCCAGCAAAATTAAGCACCATCTAACATGCTCCGGACCATGTTTTTCCTTCTTTAACTAAAAACTTTAAAAAAAGCAAAGCAAAATTCCACTTCCTTCAGACCACGTTTTTCGTTCTTCCAAGCAACGGTAAGCACCATCCACAATGCTCCTGACTACTCTTTACGTTCTTCCCAATAAAATTAAGCACATTCTCCAATGCTCCAGACTACTGTTAACGTTCTTCCCAGCAAAATTAAGCACCATCTAACATGCTCCGGACCATGTTTGTCTTTCTTTAACTAAAAACTTAAAAAAAAGCAAAGCAAAATTCCACTTCCTTCAACCCACGTTTTTCGTTCTTCCAAGCAACGGTAAGCACCATCCACAATGCTCCTGACTACTCTTTACGTTCTTCCCAATAAAATTAAGCACCTTCTCCAATGCTCCAGACTACTGTTAACGTTCTTCCCAGCAAAATTAAGCACCATCTAACATGCTCCGGACCATGTTTTTCCTTCTTTAACTAAAAACTTTAAAAAAAGCAAAGCAAAATTCCACTTCCTTCAGACCACGTTTTTCGTTCTTCCAAGCAACGGTAAGCACCATCCACAATGCTCCTGACTACTCTTTACGTTCTTCCCAATAAAATTAAGCACATTCTCCAATGCTCCAGACTACTGTTAACGTTCTTCCCAGCAAAATTAAGCACCATCTAACATGCTCCGGACCATGTTTGTCTTTCTTTAACTAAAAACTTAAAAAAAAGCAAAGCAAAATTCCACTTCCTTCAACCCACGTTTTTCGTTCTTCCAAGCAACGGTAAGCACCATCCACAATGCTCCTGACTACTCTTTACGTTCTTCCTAATAAAATTAAGCACCTTCTCCTATGCTCCAGACTACTGTTAACGTTCTTCCCAGCAAAATTAAGCACCATCTAACATGCTCCGGACCATGTTTTTCCTTCTTTAACTAAAAACTTAAAAAAAAGCAAAGCAAAAATCCACTTCCTTCAGACCACGTTTTTCGTTCTTCCAAGCAACGGTAAGCACTATCCACAATGCTCCTGACTACTCTTTACGTTCTTCCTAATAAAATTAAGCACCTTCTCCTATGCTCCAGACTACTGTTAATGTTCTTCCCAGCAAAATTAAGCACCATCTAACATGCTCCGGACCATGTTTTTCCTTCTTTAACTAAAAACTTAAAAAAAAGCAAAGCAAAATTCCACTTCCTTCAGACCACGTTTTTCGTTCTTCCAAGCAACGGTAAGCACCATCCACAATGCTCCTGACTACTCTTTACGTTCTTCCCAATAAAATTAAGAACCTTCTCCAATGCTCCAGACTACTGTTAACGTTCTTCCCAGCAAAATTAAGCACCATCTAACATGCTCCGGACCATGTTTTTCCTTCTTTAACTAAAAACTTTAAAAAAAGCAAAGCAAAATTCCACTTCCTTCAGACCACGTTTTTCGTTCTTCCAAGCAACGGTAAGCACCATCCACAATGCTCCTGACTACTCTTTACGTTCTTCCCAATAAAATTAAGCACATTCTCCAATGCTCCAGACTACTGTTAACGTTCTTCCCAGCAAAATTAAGCACCATCTAACATGCTCCGGACCATGTTTGTCTTTCTTTAACTAAAAACTTAAAAAAAAGCAAAGCAAAATTCCACTTCCTTCAACCCACGTTTTTCGTTCTTCCAAGCAACGGTAAGCACCATCCACAATGCTCCTGACTACTCTTTACGTTCTTCCTAATAAAATTAAGCACCTTCTCCTATGCTCCAGACTACTGTTAACGTTCTTCCCAGCAAAATTAAGCACCATCTAACATGCTCCGGACCATGTTTTTCCTTCTTTAACTAAAAACTTAAAAAAAAGCAAAGCAAAATTTCACTTCCTTCAGACCACGTTTTTCGTTCTTCCAAGCAACGGTAAGCACTATCCACAATGCGCCTGACAATTCTTTACGTTCTTCCCAATAAAATTAAGCACCTTCTCCTATGCTCCAGACGACTGTTAACGTTCTTCCCAGCAAAATTAAGCACCATCTAACATGCTCCGGACCATGTTTTTCCTTCTTTAACTAAAAACTTAAAAAAAAGCAAAGCAAAATTCCACTTCCTTCAGACCACGTTTTTCGTTCTTCCAAGCAACGGTAAGCACCATCCACAATGCTCCTGACTACTCTTTACGTTCTTCCCAATAAAATTAAGAACCTTCTCCAATGCTCCAGTTTACTGTTAACGTTCTTCCTAGCAAAATTAAGCACCATCTAACATGCTCCGGACCATGTTTTTCCTTCTTTAACTAAAAACTTAAAAAAAAGCAAAGCAAAATTCCACTTCCTTCAGACCACGTTTTTCGTTCTTCCAAGCAACGGTAAGCACCATCCACAATGCTCCTGACTACTCTTTACGTTCTTCCTAATAAAATTAAGCACCTTCTCCTATGCTCCAGACTACTGTTAACGTTCTTCCCAGCAAAATTAAGCACCATCTAACATGCTCCGGACCATGTTTTTCTATCTTTAACTAAAAACTTAAAAAAAAGCAAAGCAAAATTCCACTTCCTTCAGACCACGTTTTTCGTTCTTCCAAGGAACGGTAAGCACCATCCACAATGCGCCTGACAATTCTTTACGTTCTTCCCAATAAAATTAAGCACCTTCTCCAATGCTCCAGACTACTGTTAACGTTCTTCCCAGCAAAATTAAGCACCATCTAACATGCTCCGGACCATGTTTTTCCTTCTTTAACTAAAAACTTAAGAAAAAGCAAAGCAAAATTCCACTTCCTTCAGACCACGTTTTTCGTTCTTCCAAGCAACGGTAAGCACCATCCACAATGCGCCTGACAATTCTTTACGTTCTTCCCAATAAAATTAAGCACCTTCTCCAATGCTCCAGACTACTGTTAACGTTCTTCCCAGCAAAATTAAGCACCATCTAACATGCTCCGGACCATGTTTGTCTTTCTTTAACTAAAAACTTAAAAAAAAGCAAAGCGAAATTCCACTTCCTTCAGACCACGTTTTTCGTTCTTCCAAGGAACGGTAAGCACCATCCACAATGCGCCTGACAATTCTTTACGTTCTTCCCAATAAAATTAAGCACCTTCTCCAATGCTCCAGACTACTGTTAACGTTCTTCCCAGCAAAATTAAGCACCATCTAACATGCTCCGGACCATGTTTTTCCTTCTTTAACTAAAAACTTTAAAAAAAGCAAAGCAAAATTCCACTTCCTTCAGACCACGTTTTTCGTTCTTCCAAGGAACGGTAAGCACCATCCACAATGCGCCTGACAATTCTTTACGTTCTTCCCAATAAAATTAAGCACCTTCTCCAATGCTCCAGACTACTGTTAACGTTCTTCCCAGCAAAATTAAGCACCATCTAACATGCTCCGGACCATGTTTTTCTATCTTTAACTAAAAACTTAAAAAAAAGCAAAGCAAAATTCCACTTCCTTCAGACCACGTTTTTCGTTCTTCCAAGGAACGGTAAGCACCATCCACAATGCGCCTGACAATTCTTTACGTTCTTCCCAATAAAATTAAGCACCTTCTCCAATGCTCCAGACTACTGTTAACGTTCTTCCCAGCAAAATTAAGCACCATCTAACATGCTCCGGACCATGTTTTTCCTTCTTTAACTAAAAACTTAAAAAAAAAGCAAAGCAAAATTCCACTTCCTTCAGACCACGTTTTTCGTTCTTCCAAGCAAAGGTAAGCACCATCCACAATGCTCCTGACTACTCTTTACGTTCTTCCCAATAAAATTAAGCACCTTCTCCAATGCTCCAGACTACTGTTAACGTTCTTCCCAGCAAAATTAAGCACCATCTAACATGCTCCGGACCATGTTTTTCTGTCTTTAACTAAAAACTTTAAAAAAAGCAAAGCAAAATTCCACTTCCTTCAGACCACGTTTTTCGTTCTTCCAAGCAACGGTAAGCACCATCCACAATGCTCCTGACTACTCTTTACGTTCTTCCCAATAAAATTAAGCACCTTCTCCAATGCTCCAGACTACTGTTAACGTTCTTCCCAGCAAAATTAAGCACCATCTAACATGCTCCGGACCATGTTTTTCCTTCTTTAACTAAAAACTTAAAAAAAAGCAAAGCAAAATTCCACTTCCTTCAGACCACGTTTTTCGTTCTTCCAAGCAACGGTAAGCACCATCCACAATGCTCCTGACTACTCTTTACGTTCTTCCCAATAAAATTAAGCACCTTCTCCAATGCTCCAGACTACTGTTAACGTTCTTCCCAGCAAAATCAGACACCATCTAACATGCTCCGGACCATGTTTTTCCTTCTTTAACTAAAAACTTAAAAAAAAGCAAAGCAAAATTCCACTTCCTTCAGACCACGTTTTTCGTTCTTCCAAGCAACGGTAAGCACCATCCACAATGCTCCTGACTACTCTTTACGTTCTTCCCAATAAAATTAAGCACCTTCTCCTATGCTCCAGACTACTGTTAATGTTCTTCCCAGCAAAATTAAGCACCATCTAACATGCTCCGGACCATGTTTTTCCTTCTTTAACTAAAAACTTAAAAAAAAGCAAAGCAAAATTCCACTTCCTTCAGACCACGTTTTTCGTTCTTCCAAGCAACGGTAAGCACCATCCACAATGCTCCTGACTACTCTTTACGTTCTTCCCAATAAAATTAAGAACCTTCTCCAATGCTCCAGACTACTGTTAACGTTCTTCCCAGCAAAATTAAGCACCATCTAACATGCTCCGGACCATGTTTTTCCTTCTTTAACTAAAAACTTAAAAAAAAGCAAAGCAAAATTCCACTTCCTTCAGACCACGTTTTTCGTTCTTCCAAGCAACGGTAAGCACCATCCACAATGCTCCTGACTACTCTTTACGTTCTTCCCAATAAAATTAAGAACCTTCTCCAATGCTCCAGACTACTGTTAACGTTCTTCCCAGCAAAATTAAGCACCATCTAACATGCTCCGGACCATGTTTTTCCTTCTTTAACTAAAAACTTAAAAAAAAGCAAAGCAAAATTCCACTTCCTTCAGACCACGTTTTTCGTTCTTCCAAGCAACGGTAAGCACCATCCACAATGCTCCTGACTACTCTTTACGTTCTTCCCAATAAAATTAAGAACCTTCTCCAATGCTCCAGACTACTGTTAACGTTCTTCCCAGCAAAATTAAGCACCATCTAACATGCTCCGGACCATGTTTTTCCTTCTTTAACTAAAAACTTAAAAAAAAGCAAAGCAAAATTCCACTTCCTTCAGACCACGTTTTTCGTTCTTCCAAGCAACGGTAAGCACCATCCACAATGCTCCTGACTACTCTTTACGTTCTTCCTAATAAAATTAAGCACCTTCTCCTATGCTCCAGACTACTGTTAACGTTCTTCCCAGCAAAATTAAGCACCATCTAACATGCTCCGGACCATGTTTGTCTTTCTTTAACTGAAAACTTAAAAAAAAGCAAAGCAAAATTCCACTTCCTTCAACCCACGTTTTTCGTTCTTCCAAGCAACGGTAAGCACCATCCACAATGCTCCTGACAATTCTTTACGTTCTTCCCAATAAAATTAAGCACCTTCTCCAATGCTCCAGACTACTGTTAACGTTCTTCCCAGCAAAATTAAGCACCATCTAACATGCTCCGGACCATGTTTTTCTATCTTTAACTAAAAACTTAAAAAAAAGCAAAGCAAAATTCCACTTCCTTCAAACCACGTTTTTCGTTCTTCCAAGGAACGGTAAGCACCATCCACAATGCTCCTGACTACTCTTTACGTTCTTCCCAATAAAATTAAGAACCTTCTCCAATGCTCCAGACTACTGTTAACGTTCTTCCCAGCAAAATTAAGCACCATCTAACATGCTCCGGACCATGTTTTTCCTTCTTTAACTAAAAACTTAAAAAAAAGCAAAGCAAAATTCCACTTCCTTCAGACCACGTTTTTCGTTCTTCCAAGCAACGGTAAGCACCATCCACAATGCTCCTGACTACTCTTTACGTTCTTCCCAATAAAATTAAGAACCTTCTCCAATGCTCCAGACTACTGTTAACGTTCTTCCCAGCAAAATTAAGCACCATCTAACATGCTCCGGACCATGTTTTTCCTTCTTTAACTAAAAACTTAAGAAAAAGCAAAGCAAAATTCCACTTCCTTCAGACCACGTTTTTCGTTCTTCCAAGCAACGGTAAGCACCATCCACAATGCTCCTGACTACTCTTTACGTTCTTCCCAATAAAATTAAGAACCTTCTCCAATGCTCCAGACTACTGTTAACGTTCTTCCCAGCAAAATTAAGCACCATCTAACATGCTCCGGACCATGTTTTTCCTTCTTTAACTAAAAACTTAAAAAAAAGCAAAGCAAAATTCCACTTCCTTCAGACCACGTTTTTCGTTCTTCCAAGCAACGGTAAGCACCATCCACAATGCTCCTGACTACTCTTTACGTTCTTCCCAATAAAATTAAGCACCTTCTCCAATGCTCCAGACTACTGTTAACGTTCTTCCCAGCAAAATCAGACACCATCTAACATGCTCCGGACCATGTTTTTCCTTCTTTAACTAAAAACTTAAAAAAAAGCAAAGCAAAATTCCACTTCCTTCAGACCACGTTTTTCGTTCGTCCAAGCAACGGTAAGTACCATCCACAATGCGCCTGACAATTCTTTACGTTCTTCCCAATAAAATTAAGCACCTTCTCCAATGCTCCAGACTACTGTTAACGTTCTTCCCAGCAAAATTAAGCACCATCTAACATGCTCCGGACCATGTTTTTCCTTCTTTAACTAAAAACTTATAAAAAGCAAAGCAAAATTCCACTTCCTTCAAACCACGTTTTTCGTTCTTCCAAGCAACGGTAAGCACCATCCACAATGCTCCTGACTACTCTTTACGTTCTTCCCAATAAAATAAAGCACCTTCTCCAATGCTCCAGACTACTGTTAACGTTCTTCCCAGCAAAATTAAGCACCATCTAACATGCTCCGGACCATGTTTTTCCTTCTTTAACTAAAAACTTAAAAAAAAGCAAAGCAAAATTCCACTTCCTTCAGACCACGTTTTTCGTTCTTCCAAGCAACGGTAAGCACCATCCACAATGCTCCTGACTACTCTTTACGTTCTTCCTAATAAAATTAAGCACCTTCTCCTATGCTCCAGACTACTGTTAACGTTCTTCCCAGCAAAATTAAGCACCATCTAACATGCTCCGGACCATGTTTTTCTATCTTTAACTAAAAACTTAAAAAAAAGCAAAGCAAAATTCCACTTCCTTCAAACCACGTTTTTCGTTCTTCCAAGCAACGGTAAGCACCATCCACAATGCTCCTGACTACTCTTTACGTTCTTCCTAATAAAATTAAGCACCTTCTCCTATGCTCCAGACTACTGTTAACGTTCTTCCCAGCAAAATTAAGCACCATCTATTATGCTCCGGACCATGTTTTTCTCTCTTTAACTAAAAACTTAAAAAAAAGCAAAGCAAAATTCCACTTCCTTCAAACCACGTTTTTCGTTCTTCCAAGCAACGGTAAGCACCATCCACAATGCTCCTGACTACTCTTTACGTTCTTCCTAATAAAATTAAGCACCTTCTCCTATGCTCCAGACTACTGTTAACGTTCTTCCCAGCAAAATTAAGCACCATCTATTATGCTCCGGACCATGTTTTTCTCTCTTTAACTAAAAACTTAAAAAAAAGCAAAGCAAAATTCCACTTCCTTCAGACCACGTTTTTCGTTCTTCCAAGCAAAGGTAAGCACCATCCACAATGCTCCTGACTACTCTTTACGTTCTTCCTAATAAAATTAAGCACCTTCTCCAATGCTCCAGACTACTGTTAACGTTCTTCCCAGCAAAATTAAGCACCATCTAACATGCTCCGGACCATGTTTTTCCTTCTTTAACTAAAAACTTAAAAAAAAGCAAAGCAAAATTCCACTTCCTTCAGACCACGTTTTTCGTTCTTCCAAGGAACGGTAAGTACCATCCACAATGCGCCTGACAATTCTTTACGTTCTTCCCAATAAAATTAAGCACCTTCTCCAATGCTCCAGACTACTGTTAACGTTCTTCCCAGCAAAATTAAGCACCATCTAACATGCTCCGGACCATGTTTTTCCTTCTTTAACTAAAAACTTAAAAAAAAGCAAAGCAAAATTCCACTTCCTTCAGACCACGTTTTTCGTTCTTCCAAGCAACGGTAAGCACCATCCACAATGCTCCTGACTACTCTTTACGTTCTTCCCAATAAAATTAAGCACCTTCTCCAATGCTCCAGACTACTGTTAACGTTCTTCCCAGCAAAATTAAGCACCATCTAACATGCTCCGGACCATGTTTTTCCTTCTTTAACTAAAAACTTAAAAAAAGCAAAGCAAAATTCCACTTCCTTCAGACCACGTTTTTCGTTCTTCCAAGCAACGGTAAGCACCATCCACAATGCTCCTGACTACTCTTTACGTTCTTCCTAATAAAATTAAGCACCTTCTCCTATGCTCCAGACTACTGTTAACGTTCTTCCCAGCAAAATTAAGCACCATCTAACATGCTCCGGACCATGTTTTTCCTTCTTTAACTAAAAACTTAAAAAAAAGCAAAGCAAAATTCCACTTCCTTCAGACCACGTTTTTCGTTCTTCCAAGGAACGGTAAGCACCATTCACAATGCTCCTGACTACTCTTTACGTTCTTCCTAATAAAATTAAGCACCTTCTCCTATGCTCCAGACTACTGTTAACGTTCTTCCCAGCAAAATTAAGCACCATCTAACATGCTCCGGACCATGTTTTTCCTTCTTTAACTAAAAACTTAAAAAAAAGCAAAGCAAAATTCCACTTCCTTCAGACCACGTTTTTCGTTCTTCCAAGCAACGGTAAGCACTATCCACAATGCTCCTGACTACTCTTTACGTTCTTCCTAATAAAATTAAGCACCTTCTCCTATGCTCCAGACTACTGTTAACGTTCTTCCCAGCAAAATTAAGCACCATCTAACATGCTCCGGACCATGTTTTTCCTTCTTTAACTAAAAACTTAAAAAAAAGCAAAGCAAAATTCCACTTCCTTCAGACCACGTTTTTCGTTCTTCCAAGCAACGGTAAGCACCATCCACAATGCTCCTGACTACTCTTTACGTTCTTTCTAATAAAATTAAGCACCTTCTCCTATGCTCCAGACTACTGTTAACGTTCTTCCCAGCAAAATTAAGCACCATCTAACATGCTCCGGACCATGTTTTTCCTTCTTTAACTAAAAACTTAAAAAAAAGCAAAGCAAAATTCCACTTCCTTCAGACCACGTTTTTCGTTCTTCCAAGCAACGGTAAGCACCATCCACAATGCTCCTGACTACTCTTTACGTTCTTCCTAATAAAATTAAGCACCTTCTCCTATGCTCCAGACTACTGTTAACGTTCTTCCCAGCAAAATTAAGCACCATCTATTATGCTCCGGACCATGTTTTTCCTTCTTTAACTAAAAACTTAAAAAAAAGCAAAGCAAAATTCCACTTCCTTCAGACCACGTTTTTCGTTCTTCCAAGCAACGGTAAGCACTATCCACAATGCTCCTGACTACTCTTTACGTTCTTCCTAATAAAATTAAGCACCTTCTCCTATGCTCCAGACTACTGTTAACGTTCTTCCCAGCAAAATTAAGCACCATCTAACATGCTCCGGACCATGTTTTTCCTTCTTTAACTAAAAACTTAAAAAAAAGCAAAGCAAAATTCCACTTCCTTCAGACCACGTTTTTCGTTCTTCCAAGGAACGGTAAGCACCATTCACAATGCTCCTGACTACTCTTTACGTTCTTCCTAATAAAATTAAGCACCTTCTCCTATGCTCCAGACTACTGTTAACGTTCTTCCCAGCAAAATTAAGCACCATCTAACATGCTCCGGACCATGTTTTTCCTTCTTTAACTAAAAACTTAAAAAAAAGCAAAGCAAAATTCCACTTCCTTCAGACCACGTTTTTCGTTCTTCCAAGCAACGGTAAGCACCATCCACAATGCTCCTGACTACTCTTTACGTTCTTCCTAATAAAATTAAGCACCTTCTCCTATGCTCCAGACTACTGTTAACGTTCTTCCCAGCAAAATTAAGCACCATCTATTATGCTCCGGACCATGTTTTTCCTTCTTTAACTAAAAACTTAAAAAAAAGCAAAGCAAAATTCCACTTCCTTCAGACCACGTTTTTCGTTCTTCCAAGCAACGGTAAGCACTATCCACAATGCTCCTGACTACTCTTTACGTTCTTCCTAATAAAATTAAGCACCTTCTCCTATGCTCCAGACTACTGTTAACGTTCTTCCCAGCAAAATTAAGCACCATCTAACATGCTCCGGACCATGTTTTTCCTTCTTTAACTAAAAACTTAAAAAAAAGCAAAGCAAAATTCCACTTCCTTCAGACCACGTTTTTCGTTCTTCCAAGGAACGGTAAGCACCATTCACAATGCTCCTGACTACTCTTTACGTTCTTCCTAATAAAATTAAGCACCTTCTCCTATGCTCCAGACTACTGTTAACGTTCTTCCCAGCAAAATTAAGCACCATCTAACATGCTCCGGACCATGTTTTTCCTTCTTTAACTGAAAACTTGAAAAAAAGCAAAGCAAAATTCCACTTCCTTCAGACCACGTTTTTCGTTCTTCCAAGCAACGGTAACCACCATCCGCAATGCTCCTGACTACTCTTTACGTTCTTCCTAATAAAATTAAGCACCTTCTCCAATGCTCCAGACTACTGTTAACGTTCTTCCCAGCAAAATTAAGCACCATCTAACATGCTCCGGACCATGTTTTTCTATCTTTAACTAAAAACTTAAAAAAAAGCAAAGCAAAATTCCACTTCCTTCAGACCACGTTTTTCGTTCTTCCAAGGAACGGTAAGCACCATCCACAATGCGCCTGACAATTCTTTACGTTCTTCCCAATAAAATTAAGCACCTTCTCCAATGCTCCAGACTACTGTTAACGTTCTTCCCAGCAAAATTAAGCACCATCTAACATGCTCCGGACCATGTTTTTCCTTCTTTTACTAAAAACTTAAAAAAAAAGCAAAGCAAAATTCCACTTCCTTCAGACCACGTTTTTCGTTCTTCCAAGCAACGGTAAGCACTATCCACAATGCTCCTGACTACTCTTTACGTTCTTCCTAATAAAATTAAGCACCTTCTCCTATGCTCCAGACTACTGTTAACGTTCTTCCCAGCAAAATTAAGCACCATCTAACATGCTCCGGACCATGTTTTTCCTTCTTTAACTAAAAACTTAAAAAAAAGCAAAGCAAAATTCCACTTCCTTCAGACCACGTTTTTCGTTCTTCCAAGCAACGGTAAGCACCATCCACAATGCTCCTGACTACTCTTTACGTTCTTCCTAATAAAAATAAGCACCTTCTCCAATGCTCCAGACTACTGTTAACGTTCTTCCCAGCAAAATTAAGCACCATCTATCATGCTCCGGACCATGTTTTTCCTTCTTTAACTAAAAACTTAAAAAAAAGCAAAGCAAAATTCCACTTCCTTCAAACCACGTTTTTCGTTCTTCCAAGCAACGGTAAGCACCATCCACAATGCTCCTGACTACTCTTTACGTTCTTCCCAATAAAATTAAGCACCTTCTCCAATGCTCCAGACTACTGTTAACGTTCTTCCCAGCAAAATCAGACACCATCTATCATGCTCCGGACCAGGTTTTTCTTTCTTTAACTAAAAACTTAAAAAAAAGCAAAGCAAAATTCCACTTCCTTCAGTCCACGTTTTTCGTTCTTCCAAGCAACGGTAAGCACCATCCACAATGCTCCTGACTACTCTTTACGTTCTTCCCAATAAAATTAAGCACCTTCTCCAATGCTCCAGACTACTGTTAACGTTCTTCCCTGCAAAATTAAGCACCATCTAACATGCTCCGGACCATGTTATTCTATCTTTAACTAAAAACTTAAAAAAAAGCAAAGCAAAATTCCACTTCCTTCAAACCACGTTTTTCGTACTTCCAAGCAAAGGTAAGCACCATCCACAATGCTCCTGACTACTCTTTACGTTCTTCCCAATAAAATTAAGCACCTTCTCCAATGCTCCAGACTACTGTTAACGTTCTTCCCAGCAAAATCAGACACCATCTAACACGCTCCGGACCATGTTTTTCCTTCTTTAACTAAAAACTTAAAAAAAAGCAAAGCAAAATTCCACTTCCTTCAGACCACGTTTTTCGTTCTTCCAAGCAAAGGTAAGCACCATCCACAATGCGCCTGACAACTCTTTACGTTCTTCCCAATAAAATTAAGCACCTTCTCCAATGCTCCAGACTACTGTTAACGTTCTTCCCAGCAAAATCAGACACCATCTATCATGCTCCGGACCATGTTTTTCTATCTTTAACTAAAAACTTAAAAAAAAGCAAAGCAAAATTCCACTTCCTTCAGACCACGTTTTTCGTTCTTCCAAGCAAAGGTAAGCACCATCCACAATGCGCCTGACAACTCTTTACGTTCTTCCTAATAAAATTAAGCACTTTCTCCAATGCTCCAGAATACTGTTAACGTTCTTCCCAGCAAAATTAAGCACCATCTGACATGCTCCGGACCAGGTTTTTTCTTCTTTAACTAAAAACTTAAAAAAAAGCAAAGCAAAATTCCACTTCCTTCAGACCACGTTTTTCGTTCTTCCAAGCAACGGTAACCACCATCCGCAATGCTCCTGACTACTCTTTACGTTCTTCCTAATAAAATTAAGCACCTTCTCCTATGCTCCAGACTACTGTTAACGTTCTTCCCAGCAAAATTAAGCATCATCTAACATGCTCCGGACCATGTTTTTCTTTCTTTAACTAAAAACTTAAAAAAAAAAAAACTTAGCCCAATTCCACATGCTCAGACCACGTCTTTCGTTCTTCCAAGCAAAGGTAAGCACCATCCACAATTCTCCTGACTACTCTTTACGTTCTACCCAATAAAATTAGGCACCATCTCCAATGCTCCAGACTACTGTTTACGTTCTTCCCAGCAAAATTAAGCACCATCTAACATGCTCCGGACCATATTTTTCTTTCTTTAACTAAAAACTTAAAAAAAAGCAAAGCAAAATTCCACATGCTTCAGACCACGTTTTTCGTTCTTCCAAGCAAAGGTAAGCACCATCCACAATGCTCCTGACTACTCTTTACGTACTTCCCAATAAAATTAAGCACCTTCTCCAATGCTACAAAGTACTCTTTACGTTCTTTCTAGCAAAATTAAGCACCATCCAACATGCTCCGGACCATGTTTTTCTTTCTTTAACTAAAAACTTAAAAAAAAAATAAATAAATAAAACTGAGCCCAATTCAACATGCTTCAGACCACGTTTTTCGTTCTTCCAAGCAAAAGTAAGTACCATCCACATTGCTCCGTACTACTATCTACGTTCCTCCAAGCAAAATTAAGCACCTTCTCCAATGCTCCATACTACTTTTTACGTTCTTCCAAGCAAAATTAAGAACCATCCAACATGCTCAGGACTACGTTTTTTTTTCTTTAACTAAAAACTTAAAAAAAAAAACTTGGATCAATTCAACATGCTTCAGACCACGTTTTTTGTTCTTCCAAGCAAAGTTAAGCACCATCCACAATGCTCCGTACTACTATCTACGTTCTTCCAAGCAAAATTAGGCACATTCTCCAATGCTCCATACTACTTTTTACGTTCTTCCAAGCAAAATTAAGAACCATCCAACATGCTCCGGACTTCGTTTTTCTTTCTTTAACTAAAAACTTAAAAAAAAAACTTGGATCAATTCAACATGCTTCAGACCACGTTTTTTGTTCTTCCAAGCAAAGTTAAGCACCATCCACAATGCTCCATACTACTTTTTACGTTCTTCCAAGAAAAATTTATCACATTCTCCAATGCTCCATACTACTTTTTACGTTCTTCCAAGCAAAATTAAGAACCATCCAACATGCTACGGACTTCGTTTTTCTTTCTTTAACTAAAAACTTAAAAAAAAAACTAAGATCAATTCAACATGCTTCAGTACACGTTTTTTGTTCTTCCAAGCAAAGGTAAGCACCATCATCTATGCTCCATACTACTTTTTACGTTCTTCCAAGCAAAATAAGGCACATTCTCCAATGCTCCATACTACTTTTTACGTCTTTCCAAGCAAAATTAAGAACCATCCAACATGCTCCGGACATCGTTTTTCTTTCTTTAACTAAAAACTTAAAAAAAAAACTTGGATCAATTCAACATGCTTCAGACCACGTTTTTTGTTCTTCCAAGCAAAGGTAAGCAACATCCACAATGCTTCGTACTACTATCTACGTTCCTCCAAGCAAAATAAGGCACTTTCTCCAATGCTCCATACTACTTTTAACGTTCTTCCAAGCAAAATTAAGAACCATCCAACATGCTCCGGACTACGTTTTTTTTTCTTTAACTAAAAACTTAAAAAAAAACTTAGATCAATTCAACATGCTTCAGACCACGTTTTTTGTTCTTCCAAGCAAAGGCAAGCACCATTCACAATGCTCCATACTACTGTCTACGTTCTTCCAAGCAAAATTAAGCACCTTCTCCAATGCTCCATACTACTTTTTACGTTCTTCCAAGCTAAATTAAGAACCATCCAACATGCTCCACACTACGTTTTTCGTTCCTTAACTAAAAACTTTAAAAAAAAACTTAGATCAATTCAACATGCTTCAGACCACGTTTTTTGTACTTCCAAGCAAAGGTAAGCACCATCCACAATGCTCCATACTTTTATCTACGTTCTTCCAAGCAAAATTAAGCACCTTCTCCAATGCTCCATACTACTTTTTACGTTCTTCCAAGCAAAATTAAGAACCATCCAACATGCTCCTCACTACGTTTTTCTTCCTTTAACTTAAAACTTAAAAAAAAAAAAACTTAGATCAATTCAACATGCTTCAGACCACGTTTTTTGTTCTTCCAAGCAAAGGTAAGCACCATCCACAATGCTCCATACTACTATCTACGTCCCTACTACCAATTTTGTATGAACCCTGACCTATCCCCGTGGATCGGAGCAAGACGCAGCGACTGACTTATGCTCCGTCGCATTCGCGCTGCAGCGCCGAAATTTTTCATCCCGCTCTTAAGTGACACTTTGCATGAAAAATGAAATAAAGCGACGGATGGAAAGCATAAACCGTTACAGTTTGAACGGAAAGCGTATTTTTGAACTTTGGATGGCTGCGGCGCTGCCACGAACGGTAGAACATTCTAACCGTAAACAACATTTACGCTTTCAAATTTGTTGTCGATGCCCACACAAGATAAGAAATAAAACAAAAATAGCTCCTTAATGTTTATTCCTAGCCAAGTGCATCATTCAGACAAAAGATAGTCTCACTAAATACCTATGCAGTAATATTTATATCTTCTCAATCGCCTCGGAAATGATTGTGTTTTAGATGATCAAAGATGTATGATTTCAAAAGCATTCGAAGCATTCTCGTGCGGTCTCTTCAAAGCAACACTCGATAGAATAAAGAATCCTTCGACAGAATTTCTATATATGGGAATGTTGTCATTTACGTTATTACAAAATCGTGTGTGTGTGTTACATACTTATAATGACAACGAGAAAATAGACAAATATTATTCAATTCGAACGATCTGTTAGCGCATGCACATGCACATGCATATCAGCAATTACAGCGCTAGAAAAACAAATCATAAGTTTTCTAGTTGCCGGTTCAAGCTGTGTTCTAAGAAGGGCGGATGAATTTTTTTTCCTCCCGCATTCAACTTTTACTCTTCTCCCGCAGTTGCTACCATTGCTACCGCTGTACGTTTTACACCTGTGAATAAACGAATGAATATCAAACTAACAAATGTTCGGCTATTCACAAAGTGTGTCCATTATATTCAAAACATAAAAAATTTATCCTAGCGATACATTGATCATTTGAATCAATGATCTCGATCGCCAATTATTGCGAGGTGTTCGACGCTAGGGATTCATGTTCGCCATTTGATAGTTGAAATATAGAATTAATTTTCGAGTTTTATCTTCGGGCGTGAAAGATATCCAAAAGTGGGGCATTTAATTTTTTTTTTAATCGACATAGACTGTCCTTATACCGATTAAATCTTGATTAGTGACAAACGTTTGCATTTCGGGAATATTACAATAACGTTTGCATTTAAAAAATGAGACAAATTTTAACGACTTTTCATGAAAAAACGGAACACGTTAGCAACTTTCTGTTAAAAGCAAATTAAAGAGTAGCTTTCGTTTAAATTTAGAACAAGTTTGACATCAACTGTCTACGTTTGATTTTGTGTTTAACATCCAGCTTAATAGCGGACCTCGTGATCAACGATTATTTAAAACCAGAAGAAGACAAGTGGTTAAAAAGCCTAGTACTTTATATTACTTTTGAAGCTTGTTACAGTATTTTTAAAGTGTTTTGTGGTCCCGAAACTCCCATAGAACGGCATATCGTGGATGAAAATCAGCGAGAAGGATTTGCCCAAAGTCGCTGTTCTTCCTGTCAAGACTTCCGGCGTATGGAGAAGTGTATAGTGTGCAGTGTCTTCCGGAATAAATCAACTTTATCAGAAAACACGATAAAGAGTACGATTCAGTGGTTTGGACATACATAGCCACAGTAAATCATGCGTAAAGAGGATCGGAGGAGTTGAATGGATCAAATATAATTGAAATATCCCACACTGCTCACCTTGCTCATGGCTATCAACTACAACCAATCGAGAAAAAAAACATTTACAACTACTGAAAACATTCCCAAATGGTTGGTTTGGTTGGCTATGGCAAAAGTTTCGGCCAAGGCCAACTGGCCGTCGGAAGTTATTTTGAAAGTACTATAAATATGTAATCTTACAATAAAATTTACTTTATTCAATATACTTGGTTGACTTGTTTCTTATCGTCGACGAAAATTTGTCTATTCTAAATGCAAACGTTCAAGCCGTGTTTCTCAGTTCAAAGGTTAATTACAAAGTAACGATAATCTTTGTCCGGCAGTGATTAATTTTCTATCCGCCTGAGCAGTTGCTACACGAGTTTATGTACTTATATTAGGGTTACGAGCATTAAAAAAAACGAATGCATTTTGACTAAGGAGTGTCATTAACCTGCTCTCTTTTAGACTGTCAATACATGATTTCGCCAAATGCTGGGAAACGATTGTTTCCGGCGGAAAAAGATGTTGGAGCGTATTTTGCACACAAAAGTAGCTTTTGATAAGAGCTAGATTTTTATCCGTCACTTCCGAATGCTGTCTCCAATCGGTATATAGATCTGTGGGTAGATCTTTACTAGTTTCCAAAAGACGTAATCTCATGAAACAATCAAATGTTAAGCAATGAAAAATGCGATGCGACATCGAAATCTGAAAAAAAAATCATTGCAACTAGCAGTGACTTGGATGTAGTAGATGTGGGTAGGCTGTGCAATTCTTTTTAACCAGATTTTGGCATGGCCTATCCTTGTAAAAGTAATTTCTTATCTGTAATATATTTCAAGCTAGGTATGAAGCAAAGTTCCTCGTGGAGGAAAAAGTACATCTTTGATCATTCGCATTGTTCTTTGCTCCGCATCCACTTTCGTTTGAAGGTTCTTAACGTAAAAAGCACATGTTACATAAAAACATGCAACTTAATCGCTTGGTCACTGTTAATGACGCCGGCAGTACACTGCGCCTAGCGCCAGTTTGTATTTAAATTTAAATCAAACATTTTGCGGTCATATTTAAGTACCTTTTATTACATGTTAAACATGTGAGGAACAACTGTAATGAAAACACAAAGAAATTCCATGCGCATATGTATATTTAATGCTGCGCGAAAATATAACAAAAATAATCATACGGTGCGATCGGTTGTCGCCACACAAGTGTGGCAAAACAAGAATCAGCTGGTTCTTGTTAGCGGTTCTATTTACAAGGTCAACGCGCGTGCGTTATACACATGTGTGTATCAAGCGACGCGTGCGTGTACTGTCACGCAAACACCAAAGCGATTAAAGAAAACCCTAGTTAAACCCGAGGGTGTACAAGAATCTCGGTGGACGACTGGAACAATTCGAGATTAACACCCCACACGCTTCGGACTGGCAGAATCAAATGGTAAGTAAAAACTTTAATAACAAAGACAAATATATACATCTTTCACCCTCAGGCAACATATCAACTCCCAAAGCCGAAGGAACGGCGGAACACCTGCTACCAGGCGAGCAGAACACATCAGGAGGTTACAAGAGGACCGCAGAGGGGAGCGAGGCAGCAGAACGAGAAAGGCAGAACAGAACAGAAGAAAGAGAAACAAACGGAACAAGAGTTGTGAAATGTTTTTTGAATTTTTTCACATTTTTTTGCAAAGGTTCAAAACAAAGCTTAAATTTGTTGAATTATTTCATTAATTATTTCATACGCTTCAATTATTTCATGAACTCCGGTGCTGCATCAGAAATGAACGGAGCTGCTTTAATAGGAAAAGTAGCCGAACACTTCACAGAAAAGCAGCGGTCATTTTCCATAGCGAAATGTTGGTGGGGGCATAGGTTGGGAAAAGTGCTATGTTTATTTCCTTCTAGACCGACACTGAAAGTGCTCCGTATCCTTCTATCGATGCATAAAAGTGAAGCAAATCATCATTGCAAGAAATAAATTCATCATATTGCTTATGTTTAATGCTAGAAGTAACGTTTCCTGTTAGATTCTGGAATAAATCTATCATGGTGGTCAAATCGATGATCGGACAAAAGACAAAAAAGGCAAAAGCCCTTGAAGGAGCATAGGTTGGAAAAAGTGCTATGTTTATTTCCTTCTAGACCGACACTGAAAGTGCTCCGTATCCTTCTATCGATGCATAAAAGTGAAGCAAATCATCATTGCAAGAAATAAAGTCATCATATTGCTTAAGTATAACGCTAGAAGTAACGTTTTCTGTGGATTCTGGAATAAATCTATCATGGTGGTCAAATCGAAGATCGGAAGAAAGACAAAAAAGACAAAAGCCTTTAAAGGAGCAGAGGTTGGTAAAAGTGCTATGTTTATTTCCTTCCTGACCAACACCGAAAGTGCTCCGTATTCTTCTACCGATGCATGAAAGTGAAGCAAATCATCATTGTAAGAAATAAAGTCATCATATTGCTTATGTGTAACGCTAGAAGTAACGTTTTCTGTTGATTCTGGAATAAATCTATCATGGTGGTCAAATCGATGATCGGACAAAAGACAAAAAAGACAAAAGCCCTTGAAGGAGCATAGGTTGGAAAAAGTGCTATGTTTATTTCCTTTTCCGACACTGAAAGTGCTCCGTATCCTTCTATCGATGCATAAAAGTGAAGCAAATCATCATTGCAAGAAATAAATTCATCATATTGCTTATGTTTAATGCTAGAAGTAACGTTTCCTGTTAGATTCTGGAATAAATCTATCGTGGTGGTCAAATCGATGATCGGACGAAAGACAAAAAAGACAAAAGCCCTTGAAGAAGCCGAGGTTGGGAAAAGTGCTATGTTTATTTCCTTCTAGACCGACACCGAAAGTGCTCCGTATTCTTCTACCGATGCTTGATAGTGAAGCAAATCATCATTGCAAGAAATAAAGTCATCATATTGCTTATGTATAACGCTAGAAGTAACGTTTACTGTTAGATTCTTTAATAAATCTGTCATGGTGGTCAAATCGAAGATCGGGAGAAAGACAAAAAAGACAAAAGCCCTTAAAAAGCAGAGGTTGGGAAAAGTGCTATGTTTATTTCCTTCTATACCGACACCGAAGGTGCTCCGTATTCTTCTACCGATGCATGAAAGTGAAGCGAATCATCATTGCAAGAAATAAAGTCATCATATTGCTTATGTATAACGCTAGAAGGGGGGTGCCCATGGCGCAGCGGTAGCGCGAGGAAACACCGCACCACAGGTGTGGGATCGAATCTCGAGTCTTGGCACCCTCCGGTATTATGAACGGCTGACCACCGATCTATAATATACCGTCTTTCGGTCACACAAACTCTCTTCGGAGAGAGGCCTTGTCCCACTAGGGGATGTCGTGCCACATAAAAAAAAAAAAAAATAACGCTAGAAGTAACGTTTCCTGTTAGATTCTGAAATAAATCTATCGTGGTGGTCAAATCGTTGATCGGACGAAAGACAAAAAAGACAAAAGCCCTTGAAAGAGCAGAGGTTGGGAAAAGTGCTATGTTTATTTCCTTCTAGACCGACACCGAAAGTGCTCCGTATTCTTCTACCGATGCTTGAAAGTGAAGCAAATCATCATTGCAAGAAATAAAGTCATCATATTGCTTATGTATAACGCTAGAAGTAACGTTTACTGTTAGATTCTGGAATAAATCTATCGTGGTGGTCAAATCGATGATCGGACGAAAGACAAAAAAGACAAAAGCCCTTGAAAGAGCAGAGGTTGGGAAAAGTGCTATGTTTATTTCCTTCTAGACCGACACCGAAAGTGCTCCGTATTCTTCTACCGATGCTTGAAAGTGAAGCAAATCATCATTGCAAGAAATAAAGTCATCATATTGCTTATGTATAACGCTAGAAGTAACGTTTCCTGTTAGATTCTGGAATAAATCTATCGTGGTGGTCAAATCGATGATCGGACGAAAGACAAAAAAGACAAAAGCCCTTGAAAGAGCAGAGGTTGGGAAAAGTGCTATGTTTATTTCCTTCTCGACCGACACCGAAAGTGCTTCGTATCCTCCTACCGATGCATGAAAGTGAAGCAAATCATCATTGCAAGAAATAATGTCATCATATTGCTTATGCTTAACACTAGAAGTAACGTTTCCTGTTGATTCTGGAATAAATCTGTCATGGTGGTCAAATCGAAGATCGGACGAACGACAAAAAAGACAAAAGCCCTTAAAGGAGCAGAGGTTGGGAAAAGTGCTATGTTTATTTCCTTCTCGACCGACACCGAAAGTGCTTCGTATCCTCCTACCGATGCATGATAGTGAAGCAAATCATCATTGCAAGAAATAAAGTCATCATATTGCTTATGCTTAACACTAGAAGTAACGTTTCCTGTTGATTCTGGAATAAATCTGTCATGGTGGTCAAATCGAAGATCGGACGAACGACAAAAAAGACAAAAGCCCTTAAAGGAGCAGAGGTTGGGAAAAGTGCTATGTTTATTTCCTTCTCGACCGACACCGAAAGTGCTTCGTATCCTCCTACCGATGCATGAAAGTGAAGCAAATCATCATTGCAAGAAATAAAGTCATCATATTGCTTATGCTTAACACTAGAAGTAACGTTTTCTGTTGATTTAGGAATAAATCTATCATGGTGGTCAAATCGATGATCGGACGAAACACAAAAAAGACAAAAGCCCTTAAAAGAGCAGAGGTTGGCAAAAGTGCTATGTTTATTTCCTTCTCGACCGACACCGAAAGTGCTTCGTATCCTCCTACCGATGCATGAAAGTGAAGCAAATCATCATTGCAAGAAATAAAGTCATCATATTGCTTATGCTTAACACTAGAAGTAACGTTTCCTGTTGATTCTGGAATAAATCTGTCATGGTGGTCAAATCGAAGATCGGACGAACGACAAAAAAGACAAAAGCCCTTAAAGGAGCAGAGGTTGGGAAAAGTGCTATGTTTATTTCCTTCTCGACCGACACCGAAAGTGCTTCGTATCCTCCTACCGATGCATGAAAGTGAAGCAAATCATCATTGCAAGAAATAAAGTCATCATATTGCTTATGCTTAACACTAGAAGTAACGTTTTCTGTTGATTTAGGAATAAATCTATCATGGTGGTCAAATCGATGATCGGACGAAACACAAAAAAGACAAAAGCCCTTAAAAGAGCAGAGGTTGGCAAAAGTGCTATGTTTATTTCCTTCTCGACCGACACCGAAAGTGCTTCGTATCCTCCTACCGATGCATGAAAGTGAAGCAAATCATCATTGCAAGAAATAAAGTCATCATATTGCTTATGCTTAACACTAGAAGTAACGTTTCCTGTTGATTCTGGAATAAATCTGTCATGGTGGTCAAATCGAAGATCGGACGAACGACAAAAAAGACAAAAGCCCTTAAAGGAGCAGAGGTTGGGAAAAGTGCTTTGTTTATTTCCTTCTCGACTGACACCGAAAGTGCTCCGTATCCTCTTACCAA
Source organism: Anopheles ziemanni (assembly GCF_943734765.1). Classification (NCBI taxonomy): domain Eukaryota; kingdom Metazoa; phylum Arthropoda; class Insecta; order Diptera; family Culicidae; genus Anopheles; species Anopheles ziemanni. The sequence continues at coordinate 104,704 of NW_026690033.1, read as the reverse complement.
TGCATGAAAGTGAAGCAAATCATCATTGCAAGAAATAAAGTCATCATATTGCTTATGTGTAACGCTAGGAGTAACGTTTTCTGTTGATTTAGGAATAAATCTATCATGGTGGTCAAATCGATGATCGGACGAAACACAAAAAAGACAAAAGCCCTTAAAAGAGCAGAGGTTGGCAAAAGTGCTATGTTTATTTCCTTCTCGACCGACACCGAAAGTGCTTCGTATCCTCCTACCGATGCATGAAAGTGAAGCAAATCATCATTGCAAGAAATAATGTCATCATATTGCTTATGCTTAACACTAGAAGTAACGTTTCCTGTTGATTCTGGAATAAATCTGTCATGGTGGTCAAATCGAAGATCGGACGAACGACAAAAAAGACAAAAGCCCTTGAAAGAGCAGAGGTTGGGAAAAGTGCTATGTTTATTTCCTTCTCGACCGACACCGAAAGTGCTTCGTATCCTCCTACCGATGCATGAAAGTGAAGCAAATCATCATTGCAAGAAATAAAGTCATCATATTGCTTATGCTTAAAACTAGAAGTAACGTTTTCTGTTGATTTAGGAATAAATCTATCATGGTGGTCAAATCGAAGATCGGACGAAACACAAAAAAGACAAAAGCCCTTAAAGGAGCAGAGGTTGGCAAAAGTGCTATGTTTATTTCCTTCTCGACCGACACCGAAAGTGCTTCGTATCCTCCTACCGATGCATGAAAGTGAAGCAAATCATCATTGCAAGAAATAATGTCATCATATTGCTTATGCTTAACACTAGAAGTAACGTTTCCTGTTGATTCTGGAATAAATCTGTCATGGTGGTCAAATCGAAGATCGGACGAACGACAAAAAAGACAAAAGCCCTTGAAAGAGCAGAGGTTGGGAAAAGTGCTATGTTTATTTCCTTCTCGACCGACACCGAAAGTGCTTCGTATCCTCCTACCGATGCATGAAAGTGAAGCAAATCATCATTGCAAGAAATAAAGTCATCATATTGCTTATGCTTAAAACTAGAAGTAACGTTTTCTGTTGATTTAGGAATAAATCTATCATGGTGGTCAAATCGAAGATCGGACGAAACACAAAAAAGACAAAAGCCCTTAAAGGAGCAGAGGTTGGCAAAAGTGCTATGTTTATTTCCTTCTCGACCGACACCGAAAGTGCTTCGTATCCTCCTACCGATGCATGAAAGTGAAGCAAATCATCATTGCAAGAAATAAAGTCATCATATTGCTTATGCTTAACACTAGAAGTAACGTTTCCTGTTGATTCTGGAATAAATCTGTCATGGTGGTCAAATCGAAGATCGGACGAACGACAAAAAAGACAAAAGCCCTTGAAAGAGCAGAGGTTGGGAAAAGTGCTATGTTTATTTCCTTCTCGACCGACACCGAAAGTGCTCCGTATCCTCTTACCAATGCATGAAAGTTAAGCAAATCATCATTGCAAGAAATAAAGTCATCATATTGCTTATGTGTAACGCTAGAAGTAACGTTTTCTGTTGATTTAGGAATAAATCTATCATGATGGTCAAATCGAAGATCGGACGAAACACAAAAAAGACAAAAGCCCTTAAAGGAGCAGAGGTTGGCAACAGTGCTATGTTTATTTCCTTCTCGACCGACACCGAAAGTGCTTCGTATCCTCCTACCGATGCATGAAAGTGAAGCAAATCATCATTGCAAGAAATAAAGTCATCATATTGCTTATGCTTAACACTAGAAGTAACGTTTCCTGTTGATTCTGGAATAAATCTGTCATGGTGGTCAAATCGAAGATCGGACGAACGACAAAAAAGACAAAAGCCCTTGAAAGAGCAGAGGTTGGGAAAAGTGCTATGTTTATTTCCTTCTCGACCGACACCGAAAGTGCTCCGTATCCTCTTACCAATGCATGAAAGTTAAGCAAATCATCATTGCAAGAAATAAAGTCATCATATTGCTTATGTGTAACGCTAGAAGTAACGTTTTCTGTTGATTTAGGAATAAATCTATCATGATGGTCAAATCGAAGATCGGACGAAAGACAAAAAAGACAAAAGCCCTTAATGGAGCAGAGGTTGGCAAAAGTGCTATGTTTATTTCCTTCTCGACCGACACCGAAAGTGCTTCGTATCCTCCTACCGATGCATGAAAGTGAAGCAAATCATCATTGCAAGAAATAATGTCATCATATTGCTTATGCTTAACACTAGAAGTAACGTTTCCTGTTGATTCTGGAATAAATCTGTCATGGTGGTCAAATCGAAGATCGGACGAACGACAAAAAAGACAAAAGCCCTTGAAAGAGCAGAGGTTGGGAAAAGTGCTATGTTTATTTCCTTCTCGACCGACACCGAAAGTGCTCCGTATCCTCTTACCAATGCATGAAAGTTAAGCAAATCATCATTGCAAGAAATAAAGTCATCATATTGCTTATGTGTAACGCTAGAAGTAACGTTTTCTGTTGATTTAGGAATAAATCTATCATGATGGTCAAATCGAAGATCGGACGAAAGACAAAAAAGACAAAAGCCCTTAATGGAGCAGAGGTTGGGAAAAGTGCTATGTTTATTTCCTTCTCGACCGACACCGAAAGTGCTCCGTATCCTCCTACCGATGCAGGAAAGTGAAGCAAATCATCATTGCAAGAAATAATGTCATCATATTGCTTATGCTTAACACTAGAAGTAACGTTTCCTGTTGATTCTGGAATAAATCTGTCATGGTGGTCAAATCGAAGATCGGACGAACGACAAAAAAGACAAAAGCCCTTGAAAGAGCAGAGGTTGGGAAAAGTGCTATGTTTATTTCCTTCTCGACCGACACCGAAAGTGCTCCGTATCCTCCTACCGATGCATAAAAGTGAAGCAAATCATCATTGCAAGAAATAAATTCATCATATTGCTTATGTTTAATGCTAGAAGTAACGTTTCCTGTTAGATTCTGGAATAAATCTATCGTGGTGGTCAAATCGATGATCGGACGAAAGACAAAAAAGACAAAAGCCCTTGAAAGAGCAGAGGTTGGGAAAAGTGCTATGTTTATTTCCTTCTAGACCGACACCGAAAGTGCTCCGTATTCTTCTACCGATGCTTGAAAGTGAAGCAAATCATCATTGCAAGAAATAAAGTCATCATATTGCTTATGTATAACGCTAGAAGTAACGTTTACTGTTAGATTCTGGAATAAATCTATCGTGGTGGTCAAATCGATGATCGGACGAAAGACAAAAAAGACAAAAGCCCTTGAAAGAGCAGAGGTTGGGAAAAGTGCTATGTTTATTTCCTTCTAGACCGACACCGAAAGTGCTCCGTATTCTTCTACCGATGCTTGAAAGTGAAGCAAATCATCATTGCAAGAAATAAAGTCATCATATTGCTTATGTATAACGCTAGAAGTAACGTTTCCTGTTAGATTCTGGAATAAATCTATCGTGGTGGTCAAATCGATGATCGGACGAAAGACAAAAAAGACAAAAGCCCTTGAAAGAGCAGAGGTTGGGAAAAGTGCTATGTTTATTTCCTTCTCGACCGACACCGAAAGTGCTCCGTATCCTCTTACCAATGCATGAAAGTTAAGCAAATCATCATTGCAAGAAATAAAGTCATCATATTGCTTATGTGTAACGCTAGAAGTAACGTTTTCTGTTGATTTAGGAATAAATCTATCATGATGGTCAAATCGAAGATCGGACGAAACACAAAAAAGGCAAAAGCCCTTAAAGGAGCAGAGGTTGGCAACAGTGCTATGTTTATTTCCTTCTCGACCGACACCGAAAGTGCTTCGTATCCTCCTACCGATGCATGAAAGTGAAGCAAATCATCATTGCAAGAAATAAAGTCATCATATTGCTTATGCTTAACACTAGAAGTAACGTTTTCTGTTGATTTAGGAATAAATCTATCATGGTGGTCAAATCGATGATCGGACGAAACACAAAAAAGACAAAAGCCCTTAAAAGAGCAGAGGTTGGCAAAAGTGCTATGTTTATTTCCTTCTCGACCGACACCGAAAGTGCTTCGTATCCTCCTACCGATGCATGAAAGTGAAGCAAATCATCATTGCAAGAAATAAAGTCATCATATTGCTTATGCTTAACACTAGAAGTAACGTTTCCTGTTGATTCTGGAATAAATCTGTCATGGTGGTCAAATCGAAGATCGGACGAACGACAAAAAAGACAAAAGCCCTTAAAGGAGCAGAGGTTGGGAAAAGTGCTATGTTTATTTCCTTCTCGACCGACACCGAAAGTGCTTCGTATCCTCCTACCGATGCATGATAGTGAAGCAAATCATCATTGCAAGAAATAAAGTCATCATATTGCTTATGCTTAACACTAGAAGTAACGTTTCCTGTTGATTCTGGAATAAATCTGTCATGGTGGTCAAATCGAAGATCGGACGAACGACAAAAAAGACAAAAGCGTTTAAAGGAGCAGAGGTTGGGAAAAGTGCTATGTTTATTTCCTTCTCGACCGACACCGAAAGTGCTTCGTATCCTCCTACCGATGCATGAAAGTGAAGCAAATCATCATTGCAAGAAATAAAGTCATCATATTGCTTATGCTTAACACTAGAAGTAACGTTTTCTGTTGATTTAGGAATAAATCTATCATGGTGGTCAAATCGATGATCGGACGAAACACAAAAAAGACAAAAGCCCTTAAAAGAGCAGAGGTTGGCAAAAGTGCTATGTTTATTTCCTTCTCGACCGACACCGAAAGTGCTTCGTATCCTCCTACCGATGCATGAAAGTGAAGCAAATCATCATTGCAAGAAATAAAGTCATCATATTGCTTATGCTTAACACTAGAAGTAACGTTTCCTGTTGATTCTGGAATAAATCTGTCATGGTGGTCAAATCGAAGATCGGACGAACGACAAAAAAGACAAAAGCCCTTAAAGGAGCAGAGGTTGGGAAAAGTGCTATGTTTATTTCCTTCTCGACCGACACCGAAAGTGCTTCGTATCCTCCTACCGATGCATGAAAGTGAAGCAAATCATCATTGCAAGAAATAAAGTCATCATATTGCTTATGCTTAACACTAGAAGTAACGTTTTCTGTTGATTTAGGAATAAATCTATCATGGTGGTCAAATCGATGATCGGACGAAACACAAAAAAGACAAAAGCCCTTAAAAGAGCAGAGGTTGGCAAAAGTGCTATGTTTATTTCCTTCTCGACCGACACCGAAAGTGCTTCGTATCCTCCTACCGATGCATGAAAGTGAAGCAAATCATCATTGCAAGAAATAAAGTCATCATATTGCTTATGCTTAACACTAGAAGTAACGTTTCCTGTTGATTCTGGAATAAATCTGTCATGGTGGTCAAATCGAAGATCGGACGAACGACAAAAAAGACAAAAGCCCTTAAAGGAGCAGAGGTTGGGAAAAGTGCTTTGTTTATTTCCTTCTCGACTGACACCGAAAGTGCTCCGTATCCTCTTACCAATGCATGAAAGTGAAGCAAATCATCATTGCAAGAAATAAAGTCATCATATTGCTTATGTGTAACGCTAGGAGTAACGTTTTCTGTTGATTTAGGAATAAATCTATCATGGTGGTCAAATCGATGATCGGACGAAACACAAAAAAGACAAAAGCCCTTAAAAGAGCAGAGGTTGGCAAAAGTGCTATGTTTATTTCCTTCTCGACCGACACCGAAAGTGCTTCGTATCCTCCTACCGATGCATGAAAGTGAAGCAAATCATCATTGCAAGAAATAAAGTCATCATATTGCTTATGCTTAAAACTAGAAGTAACGTTTTCTGTTGATTTAGGAATAAATCTATCATGGTGGTCAAATCGAAGATCGGACGAAACACAAAAAAGACAAAAGCCCTTAAAGGAGCAGAGGTTGGCAAAAGTGCTATGTTTATTTCCTTCTCGACCGACACCGAAAGTGCTTCGTATCCTCCTACCGATGCATGAAAGTGAAGCAAATCATCATTGCAAGAAATAAAGTCATCATATTGCTTATGTGTAACGCTAGAAGTAACGTTTTCTGTTGATTTAGGAATAAATCTATCATGATGGTCAAATCGAAGATCGGACGAAACACAAAAAAGACAAAAGCCCTTAAAAGAGCAGAGGTTGGGAAAAGTGCTATGTTTATTTCCTTCTCGACCGACACCGAAAGTGCTCCGTATCCTCTTACCAATGCATGAAAGTTAAGCAAATCATCATTGCAAGAAATAAAGTCATCATATTGCTTATGTGTAACGCTAGAAGTAACGTTTTCTGTTGATTTAGGAATAAATCTATCATGATGGTCAAATCGAAGATCGGACGAAAGACAAAAAAGACAAAAGCCCTTAATGGAGCAGAGGTTGGCAAAAGTGCTATGTTTATTTCCTTCTCGACCGACACCGAAAGTGCTTCGTATCCTCCTACCGATGCATGAAAGTGAAGCAAATCATCATTGCAAGAAATAATGTCATCATATTGCTTATGCTTAACACTAGAAGTAACGTTTCCTGTTGATTCTGGAATAAATCTGTCATGGTGGTCAAATCGAAGATCGGACGAACGACAAAAAAGACAAAAGCCCTTGAAAGAGCAGAGGTTGGGAAAAGTGCTATGTTTATTTCCTTCTCGACCGACACCGAAAGTGCTCCGTATCCTCTTACCAATGCATGAAAGTTAAGCAAATCATCATTGCAAGAAATAAAGTCATCATATTGCTTATGTGTAACGCTAGAAGTAACGTTTTCTGTTGATTTAGGAATAAATCTATCATGATGGTCAAATCGAAGATCGGACGAAAGACAAAAAAGACAAAAGCCCTTAATGGAGCAGAGGTTGGCAAAAGTGCTATGTTTATTTCCTTCTCGACCGACACCGAAAGTGCTTCGTATCCTCCTACCGATGCATGAAAGTGAAGCAAATCATCATTGCAAGAAATAAAGTCATCATATTGCTTATGTGTAACGCTAGAAGTAACGTTTTCTGTTGATTTTGGAATAAATCTATCATGGTGGTCAAATCGAAGATCGGACGAACGACAAAAAAGACAAAAGCCCTTGAAAGAGCAGAGGTTGGGAAAAGTGCTATGTTTATTTCCTTCTCGACCGACACCGAAAGTGCTCCGTATCCTCTTACCAATGCATGAAAGTTAAGCAAATCATCATTGCAAGAAATAAAGTCATCATATTGCTTATGCTTAACACTAGAAGTAACGTTTTCTGTTGATTTAGGAATAAATCTATCATGGTGGTCAAATCGAAGATCGGACGAAACACAAAAAAGACAAAAGCCCTTAAAGGAGCAGAGGTTGGCAAAAGTGCTATGTTTATTTCCTTCTCGACCGACACCGAAAGTGCTTCGTATCCTCCTACCGATGCATGAAAGTGAAGCAAATCATCATTGCAAGAAATAAAGTCATCATATTGCTTATGCTTAACACTAGAAGTAACGTTTTCTGTTGATTTAGGAATAAATCTATCATGGTGGTCAAATCGATGATCGGACGAAACACAAAAAAGACAAAAGCCCTTAAAAGAGCAGAGGTTGGCAAAAGTGCTATGTTTATTTCCTTCTCGACCGACACCGAAAGTGCTTCGTATCCTCCTACCGATGCATGAAAGTGAAGCAAATCATCATTGCAAGAAATAAAGTCATCATATTGCTTATGCTTAACACTAGAAGTAACGTTTCCTGTTGATTCTGGAATAAATTTGTCATGGTGGTCAAATCGAAGATCGGACGAACGACAAAAAAGACAAAAGCCCTTAAAGGAGCAGAGGTTGGGAAAAGTGCTATGTTTATTTCCTTCTCGACCGACACCGAAAGTGCTTCGTATCCTCCTACCGATGCATGAAAGTGAAGCAAATCATCATTGCAAGAAATAAAGTCATCATATTGCTTATGCTTAACACTAGAAGTAACGTTTTCTGTTGATTTAGGAATAAATCTATCATGGTGGTCAAATCGATGATCGGACGAAACACAAAAAAGACAAAAGCCCTTAAAAGAGCAGAGGTTGGCAAAAGTGCTATGTTTATTTCCTTCTCGACCGACACCGAAAGTGCTTCGTATCCTCTTACCGTTGCATGAAAGTGAAGCAAATCATCATTGCAAGAAATAAAGTCATCATATTGCTTATGCTTAACACTAGAAGTAACGTTTTCTGTTGATTTAGGAATAAATCTATCATGATGGTCAAATCGAAGATCGGACGAAACACAAAAAAGACAAAAGCCCTTAAAGGAGCAGAGGTTGGCAACAGTGCTATGTTCATTTCCTTCTCGACCGACACCGAAAGTGCTTCGTATCCTCCTACCGATGCCTGAAAGTGAAGCAAATCATCATTGCAAGAAATAAAGTCATCATATTGCTTATGTGTAACGCTAGGAGTAACGTTTTCTGTTGATTTAGGAATAAATCTATCATGGTGGTCAAATCGATGATCGGACGAAAGACAAAAAAGACAAAAGCCCTTGAAAGAGCAGAGGTTGGGAAAAGTGCTATGTTTATTTCCTTCTCGACCGACACCGAAAGTGCTCCGTATCCTCTTACCAATGCATGAAAGTTAAGCAAATCATCATTGCAAGAAATAAAGTCATCATATTGCTTATGCTTAACACTAGAAGTAACGTTTTCTGTTGATTTAGGAATAAATCTATCATGGTGGTCAAATCGATGATCGGACGAAACACAAAAAAGACAAAAGCCCTTAAAAGAGCAGAGGTTGGCAAAAGTGCTATGTTTATTTCCTTCTCGACCGACACCGAAAGTGCTTCGTATCCTCCTACCGATGCATGATAGTGAAGCAAATCATCATTGCAAGAAATAAAGTCATCATATTGCTTATGTGTAACGCTAGAAGTAACGTTTTCTGTTGATTTAGGAATAAATCTATCATGGTGGTCAAATCGATGATCGGACGAAACACAAAAAAGACAAAAGCCCTTAAAGGAGCAGAGGTTGGGAAAAGTGCTATGTTTATTTCCTTCTCGACTGACACCGAAAGTGCTCCGTATCCTCTTACCAATGCATGAAAGTTAAGCAAATCATCATTGCAAGAAATAAAGTCATCATATTGCTTATGTGTAACGCTAGAAGTAACGTTTTCTGTTGATTTAGGAATAAATCTATCATGGTGGTCAAATCGATGATCGGACGAAACACAAAAAAGACAAAAGCCCTTAAAGGAGCAGAGGTTGGCAAAAGTGCTATGTTTATTTCCTTCTCGACCGACACCGAAAGTGCTTCGTATCCTCCTACCGATGCATGAAAGTGAAGCAAATCATCATTGCAAGAAATAAAGTCATCATATTGCTTATGCTTTACACTAGAAGTAACGTTTTCTGTTGATTTAGGAATAAATCTATCATGGTGGTCAAATCGATGATCGGACGAAACACAAAAAAGACAAAAGCCCTTAAAGGAGCAGAGGTTGGCAAAAGTGCTATGTTTATTTCCTTCTCGACCGACACCGAAAGTGCTTCGTATCCTCCTACCGATGCATGAAAGTGAAGCAAATCATCATTGCAAGAAATAAAGTCATCATATTGCTTATGCTTAACACTAGAAGTAACGTTTCCTGTTGATTCTGGAATAAATTTGTCATGGTGGTCAAATCGAAGATCGGACGAACGACAAAAAAGACAAAAGCCCTTAAAGGAGCAGAGGTTGGGAAAAGTGCTATGTTTATTTCCTTCTCGACCGACACCGAAAGTGCTTCGTATCCTCCTACCAATGCATGAAAGTTAAGCAAATCATCATTGCAAGAAATAAAGTCATCATATTGCTTATGCTTAACACTAGAAGTAACGTTTTCTGTTGATTTAGGAATAAATCTATCATGGTGGTCAAATCGATGATCGGACGAAACACAAAAAAGACAAAAGCCCTTAAAAGAGCAGAGGTTTCCAAAAGTGCTATGTTTATTTCCTTCTCGACCGACACCGAAAGTGCTTCGTATCCTCCTACCGATGCATGAAAGTGAAGCAAATCATCATTGCAAGAAATAAAGTCATCATATTGCTTATGTGTAACGCTAGGAGTAACGTTTTCTGTTGATTTAGGAATAAATCTATCATGGTGGTCAAATCGAAGATCGGACGAAACACAAAAAAGACAAAAGCCCTTAAAGGAGCAGAGGTTGGCAAAAGTGCTATGTTTATTTCCTTCTCGACCGACACCGAAAGTGCTTCGTATCCTCCTACCGATGCATGAAAGTGAAGCAAATCATCATTGCAAGAAATAAAGTCATCATATTGCTTATGCTTAACACTAGAAGTAACGTTTTCTGTTGATTTAGGAATAAATCTATCATGGTGGTCAAATCGATGATCGGACGAAACACAAAAAAGACAAAAGCCCTTAAAGGAGCAGAGGTTGGCAAAAGTGCTATGTTTATTTCCTTCTCGACCGACACCGAAAGTGCTTCGTATCCTCCTACCGATGCATGAAAGTGAAGCAAATCATCATTGCAAGAAATAAAGTCATCATATTGCTTATGCTTAACACTAGAAGTAACGTTTCCTGTTGATTCTGGAATAAATTTGTCATGGTGGTCAAATCGAAGATCGGACGAACGACAAAAAAGACAAAAGCCCTTAAAGGAGCAGAGGTTGGGAAAAGTGCTATGTTTATTTCCTTCTCGACCGACACCGAAAGTGCTTCGTATCCTCCTACCAATGCATGAAAGTTAAGCAAATCATCATTGCAAGAAATAAAGTCATCATATTGCTTATGCTTAACACTAGAAGTAACGTTTTCTGTTGATTTAGGAATAAATCTATCATGATGGTCAAATCGAAGATCGGACGAAACACAAAAAAGACAAAAGCCCTTAAAGGAGCAGAGGTTGGCAACAGTGCTATGTTCATTTCCTTCTCGACCGACACCGAAAGTGCTTCGTATCCTCCTACCGATGCCTGAAAGTGAAGCAAATCATCATTGCAAGAAATAAAGTCATCATATTGCTTATGTGTAACGCTAGGAGTAACGTTTTCTGTTGATTTAGGAATAAATCTATCATGGTGGTCAAATCGATGATCGGACGAAACACAAAAAAGACAAAAGCCCTTAAAAGAGCAGAGGTTGGCAAAAGTGCTATGTTTATTTCCTTCTCGACCGACACCGAAAGTGCTTCGTATCCTCCTACCGATGCATGAAAGTGAAGCAAATCATCATTGCAAGAAATAAAGTCATCATATTGCTTATGTGTAACGCTAGGAGTAACGTTTTCTGTTGATTTAGGAATAAATCTATCATGATGGTCAAATCGAAGATCGGACGAAACACAAAAAAGACAAAAGCCCTTAAAGGAGCAGAGGTTGGCAACAGTGCTATGTTTATTTCCTTCTCGACCGACACCGAAAGTGCTTCGTATCCTCCTACCGATGCATGAAAGTGAAGCAAATCATCATTGCAAGAAATAAAGTCATCATATTGCTTATGTGTAACGCTAGGAGTAACGTTTTCTGTTGATTTAGGAATAAATCTATCATGGTGGTCAAATCGATGATCGGACGAAAGACAAAAAAGACAAAAGGCCTTGAAAGAGCAGAGATTGGGAAAAGTGCTATGTTTATTTCCTTCTCGACCGACACCGAAAGTGCTCCGTATCCTCTTACCAATGCATGAAAGTTAAGCAAATCATCATTGCAAGAAATAAAGTCATCATATTGCTTATGTGTAACGCTAGAAGTAACGTTTTCTGTTGATTTAGGAATAAATCTATCATGATGGTCAAATCGAAGATCGGACGAAACACAAAAAAGACAAAAGCCCTTAAAGGAGCAGAGGTTGGCAACAGTGCTATGTTTATTTCCTTCTCGACCGACACCGAAAGTGCTTCGTATCCTCCTACCGATGCATGAAAGTGAAGCAAATCATCATTGCAAGAAATAAAGTCATCATATTGCTTATGTGTAACGCTAGAAGTAACGTTTTCTGTTGATTTAGGAATAAATCTATCATGGTGGTCAAATCGATGATCGGACGAAACACAAAAAAGACAAAAGCCCTTAAAAGAGCAGAGGTTGGCAAAAGTGCTATGTTTATTTCCTTCTCGACCGACACCGAAAGTGCTTCGTATCCTCCTACCGATGCATGAAAGTGAAGCAAATCATCATTGCAAGAAATAAAGTCATCATATTGCTTATGCTTAACACTAGAAGTAACGTTTCCTGTTGATTCTGGAATAAATCTGTCATGGTGGTCAAATCGAAGATCGGACGAACGACAAAAAAGACAAAAGCCCTTAAAGGAGCAGAGGTTGGGAAAAGTGCTATGTTTATTTCCTTCTCGACCGACACCGAAAGTGCTTCGTATCCTCCTACCGATGCATGATAGTGAAGCAAATCATCATTGCAAGAAATAAAGTCATCATATTGCTTATGCTTAACACTAGAAGTAACGTTTCCTGTTGATTCTGGAATAAATCTGTCATGGTGGTCAAATCGAAGATCGGACGAACGACAAAAAAGACAAAAGCCCTTAAAGGAGCAGAGGTTGGGAAAAGTGCTATGTTTATTTCCTTCTCGACCGACACCGAAAGTGCTTCGTATCCTCCTACCGATGCATGAAAGTGAAGCAAATCATCATTGCAAGAAATAAAGTCATCATATTGCTTATGTGTAACGCTAGAAGTAACGTTTTCTGTTGATTTAGGAATAAATCTATCATGGTGGTCAAATCGATGATCGGACGAAAGACAAAAAAGACAAAAGCCCTTAAAAGAGCAGAGGTTGGGAAAAGTGCTATGTTTATTTCCTTCTCGACTGACACCGAAAGTGCTCCGTATCCTCTTACCAATGCATGAAAGTTAAGCAAATCATCATTGCAAGAAATAAAGTCATCATATTGCTTATGTGTAACGCTAGAAGTAACGTTTTCTGTTGATTTAGGAATAAATCTATCATGATGGTCAAATCGAAGATCGGACGAAACACAAAAAAGACAAAAGCCCTTAAAGGAGCAGAGGTTGGCAACAGTGCTATGTTTATTTCCTTCTCGACCGACACCGAAAGTGCTCCGTATCCTCTTACCAATGCATGAAAGTTAAGCAAATCATCATTGCAAGAAATAAAGTCATCATATTGCTTATGTGTAACGCTAGAAGTAACGTTTTCTGTTGATTTAGGAATAAATCTATCATGGTGGTCAAATCGAAGATCGGACGAAACACAAAAAAGACAAAAGCCCTTAAAGGAGCAGAGGTTGGCAAAAGTGCTATGTTTATTTCCTTCTCGACCGACACCGAAAGTGCTTCGGATCCTCCTACCGATGCATGAAAGTGAAGCAAATCATCATTGCAAGAAATAAAGTCATCATATTGCTTATGTGTAACGCTAGAAGTAACGTTTTCTGTTGATTTAGGAATAAATCTATCATGGTGGTCAAATCGAAGATCGGACGAAACACAAAAAAGACAAAAGCCCTTAAAGGAGCAGAGGTTGGCAACAGTGCTATGTTTATTTCCTTCTCGACCGACACCGAAAGTGCTTCGTATCCTCCTACCGATGCATGAAAGTGAAGCAAATCATCATTGCAAGAAATAAAGTCATCATATTGCTTATGTGTAACGCTAGAAGTAACGTTTTCTGTTGATTTAGGAATAAATCTATCATGGTGGTCAAATCGAAGATCGGACGAAAGACAAAAAAGACAAAAGCCCTTAAAGGAGCAGAGGTTGGGAAAAGTGCTATGTTTATTTCCTTCTCGACTGACACCGAAAGTGCTCCGTATCCTCTTACCAATGCATGAAAGTTAAGCAAATCATCATTGCAAGAAATAAAGTCATCATATTGCTTATGTGTAACGCTAGAAGTAACGTTTTCTGTTGATTTAGGAATAAATCTATCATGATGGTCAAATCGAAGATCGGACGAAACACAAAAAAGACAAAAGCCCTTAAAGGAGCAGAGGTTGGCAACAGTGCTATGTTTATTTCCTTCTCGACCGACACCGAAAGTGCTTCGTATCCTCCTACCGATGCATGAAAGTGAAGCAAATCATCATTGCAAGAAATAAAGTCATCATATTGCTTATGTGTAACGCTAGAAGTAACGTTTTCTGTTGATTTAGGAATAAATCTATCATGGTGGTCAAATCGATGATCGGACGAAACACAAAAAAGACAAAAGCCCTTAAAAGAGCAGAGGTTGGCAAAAGTGCTATGTTTATTTCCTTCTCGACCGACACCGAAAGTGCTTCGTATCCTCCTACCGATGCATGAAAGTGAAGCAAATCATCATTGCAAGAAATAAAGTCATCATATTGCTTATGTGTAACGCTAGAAGTAACGTTTTCTGTTGATTTAGGAATAAATCTATCATGGTGGTCAAATCGAAGATCGGACGAAAGACAAAAAAGACAAAAGCCCTTAAAGGAGCAGAGGTTGGGAAAAGTGCTATGTTTATTTCCTTCTCGACCGACACCGAAAGTGCTTCGTATCCTCTTACCGATGCATGAAAGTGAAGCAAATCATCATTGCAAGAAATAAAGTCATCATATTGCTTATGTGTAACGCTAGAAGTAACGTTTTCTGTTGATTTAGGAATAAATCTATCATGGTGGTCAAATCGAAGATCGGACGAAAGACAAAAAAGACAAAAGCCCTTAAAGGAGCAGAGGTTGGGAAAAGTGCTATGTTTATTTCCTTCTCGACCGACACCGAAAGTGCTCCGTATCCTCCTACCGATGCATGAAAGTGAAGCAAATCATCATTGCAAGAAATAAAGTCATCATATTGCTTATGCTTAACACTAGAAGTAACGTTTCCTGTTGATTCTGGAATAAATCTGTCATGGTGGTCAAATCGAAGATCGGACGAACGACAAAAAAGACAAAAGCCCTTAAAGGAGCAGAGGTTGGCAAAAGTGCTATGTTTATTTCCTTCTCGACCGACACCGAAAGTGCTTCGTATCCTCCTACCGATGCATGAAAGTGAAGCAAATCATCATTGCAAGAAATAAAGTCATCATATTGCTTATGTGTAACGCTAGAAGTAACGTTTTCTGTTGATTTAGGAATAAATCTATCATGGTGGTCAAATCGATGATCGGACGAAACACAAAAAAGACAAAAGCCCTTAAAAGAGCAGAGGTTGGCAACAGTGCTATGTTTATTTCCTTCTCGACCGACACCGAAAGTGCTTCGTATCCTCCTACCGATGCATGAAAGTGAAGCAAATCATCATTGCAAGAAATAAAGTCATCATATTGCTTATGTGTAACGCTAGAAGTAACGTTTTCTGTTGATTTAGGAATAAATCTATCATGGTGGTCAAATCGAAGATCGGACGAAAGACAAAAAAGACAAAAGCCCTTAAAGGAGCAGAGGTTGGGAAAAGTGCTATGTTTATTTCCTTCTCGACCGACACCGAAAGTGCTTCGTATCCTCTTACCGATGCATGAAAGTGAAGCAAATCATCATTGCAAGAAATAAAGTCATCATATTGCTTATGTGTAACGCTAGAAGTAACGTTTTCTGTTGATTTAGGAATAAATCTATCATGGTGGTCAAATCGAAGATCGGACGAAAGACAAAAAAGACAAAAGCCCTTAAAGGAGCAGAGGTTGGGAAAAGTGCTATGTTTATTTCCTTCTCGACCGACACCGAAAGTGCTCCGTATCCTCCTACCGATGCATGAAAGTGAAGCAAATCATCATTGCAAGAAATAAAGTCATCATATTGCTTATGTGTAACGCTAGAAGTAACGTTTTCTGTTGATTTTGGAATAAATCTATCATGGTGGTCAAATCGAAGATCGGACGAAAGACAAAAAAGACAAAAGCCCTTAATGGAGCAGAGGTTGGCAAAAGTGCTATGTTTATTTCCTTCTCGACCGACACCGAAAGTGCTTCGTATCCTCCTACCGATGCATGATAGTGAAGCAAATCATCATTGCAAGAAATAAAGTCATCATATTGCTTATGCTTAACACTAGAAGTAACGTTTCCTGTTGATTCTGGAATAAATCTGTCATGGTGGTCAAATCGAAGATCGGACGAACGACAAAAAAGACAAAAGCCCTTAAAGGAGCAGAGGTTTTGAAAAGTGCTATGTTTATTTCCTTCTCGACCGACACCGAAAGTGCTTCGTATCCTCCTACCGATGCATGAAAGTGAAGCAAATCATCATTGCAAGAAATAAAGTCATCATATTGCTTATGTGTAACGCTAGAAGTAACGTTTTCTGTTGATTTAGGAATAAATCTATCATGGTGGTCAAATCGAAGATCGGACGAACGACAAAAAAGACAAAAGCCCTTAAAGGAGCAGAGGTTGGGAAAAGTGCTATGTTTATTTCCTTCTCGACCGACACCGAAAGAGCTTCGTATCCTCCTACCGATGCATGAAAGTGAAGCAAATCATCATTGCAAGAAATAAAGTCATCATATTGCTTATGTGTAACGCTAGAAGTAACGTTTTCTGTTGATTTAGGAATAAATCTATCATGGTGGTCAAATCGAAGATCGGACGAAACACAAAAAAGACAAAAGCCCTTAAAAGAGCAGAGGTTGGGAAAAGTGCTATGTTTATTTCCTTCTCGACCGACACCGAAAGTGCTCCGTATCCTCCTACCGATGCATGAAAGTGAAGCAAATCATCATTGCAAGAAATAAAGTCATCATATTGCTTATGTGTAACGCTAGAAGTAACGTTTTCTGTTGATTTAGGAATAAATCTATCATGGTGGTCAAATCGAAGATCGGACGAACGACAAAAAAGACAAAAGCCCTTAAAGGAGCAGAGGTTGGGAAAAGTGCTATGTTTATTTCCTACTCGACTGACACCGAAAGTGCTCCGTATCCTCCTACCGATGCATGAAAGTGAAGCAAATCATCATTGCAAGAAATAAAGTCATCATATTGCTTATGTGTAACGCTAGAAGTAACGTTTTCTGTTGATTTTGGAATAAATCTGTCATGGTGGTCAAATCGAAGATCGGACGAAAGACAAAAAAGACAAAAGCCCTTAATGGAGCAGAGGTTGGCAAAAGTGCTATGTTTATTTCCTTCTCGACCGACACCGAAAGTGCTTCGTATCCTCCTACCGATGCATGATAGTGAAGCAAATCATCATTGCAAGAAATAAAGTCATCATATTGCTTATGCTTAACACTAGAAGTAACGTTTCCTGTTGATTCTGGAATAAATCTGTCATGGTGGTCAAATCGAAGATCGGACGAACGACAAAAAAGACAAAAGCCCTTAAAGGAGCAGAGGTTGGGAAAAGTGCTATGTTTATTTCCTTCTCGACCGACACCGAAAGTGCTTCGTATCCTCCTACCGATGCATGAAAGTGAAGCAAATCATCATTGCAAGAAATAAAGTCATCATATTGCTTATGTGTAACGCTAGAAGTAACGTTTTCTGTTGATTTTGGAATAAATCTATCATGGTGGTCAAATCGAAGATCGGACGAAAGACAAAAAAGACAAAAGCCCTTAAAAGAGCAGAGGTTGGCAAAAGTGCTATGTTTATTTCCTTCTCGACCGACACCGAAAGTGCTTCGTATCCTCCTACCGATGCATGAAAGTTAAGCAAATCATCATTGCAAGAAATAAAGTCATCATATTGCTTATGTGTAACGCTAGAAGTAACGTTTTCTGTTGATTTTGGAATAAATCTATCATGGTGGTCAAATCGAAGATCGGACGAAAGACAAAAAAGACAAAAGCCCTTAAAAGAGCAGAGGTTGGCAAAAGTGCTATGTTTATTTCCTTCTCGACCGACACCGAAAGTGCTCCGTATCCTCCTACCGATGCATGAAAGTGAAGCAAATCATCATTGCAAGAAATAAAGTCATCATATTGCTTATGTGTAACGCTAGAAGTAACGTTTTCTGTTGATTTAGGAATAAATCTATCATGGTGGTCAAATCGAAGATCGGACGAAACACAAAAAAGACAAAAGCCCTTAAAGGAGCAGAGGTTGGGAAAAGTGCTATGTTTATTTCCTTCTCGACCGACACCGAAAGTGCTCCGTATCCTCCTACCGATGCATGAAAGTGAAGCAAATCATCATTGCAAGAAATAAAGTCATCATATTGCTTATGTGTAACGCTAGAAGTAACGTTTTCTGTTGATTTTGGAATAAATCTATCATGGTGGTCAAATCGAAGATCGGACGAAAGACAAAAAAGACAAAAGCCCTTAAAAGAGCAGAGGTTGGCAAAAGTGCTATGTTTATTTCCTTCTCGACCGACACCGAAAGTGCTCCGTATCCTCCTACCGATGCATGAAAGTGAAGCAAATCATCATTGCAAGAAATAAAGTCATCATATTGCTTATGTGTAACGCTAGAAGTAACGTTTTCTGTTGATTTAGGAATAAATCTATCATGGTGGTCAAATCGAAGATCGGACGAAACACAAAAAAGACAAAAGCCCTTAAAGGAGCAGAGGTTGGGAAAAGTGCTATGTTTATTTCCTTCTCGACCGACACCGAAAGTGCTTCGTATCCTCCTACCGATGCATGAAAGTGAAGCAAATCATCATTGCAAGAAATAAAGTCATCATATTGCTTATGTGTAACGCTAGAAGTAACGTTTTCTGTTGATTTTGGAATAAATCTATCATGGTGGTCAAATCGAAGATCGGACGAAAGACAAAAAAGACAAAAGCCCTTAAAAGAGCAGAGGTTGGCAAAAGTGCTATGTTTATTTCCTTCTCGACCGACACCGAAAGTGCTCCGTATCCTCCTACCGATGCATGAAAGTGAAGCAAATCATCATTGCAAGAAATAAAGTCATCATATTGCTTATGTGTAACGCTAGAAGTAACGTTTTCTGTTGATTTAGGAATAAATCTATCATGGTGGTCAAATCGAAGATCGGACGAACGACAAAAAAGACAAAAGCCCTTAAAGGAGCAGAGGTTGGGAAAAGTGCTATGTTTATTTCCTACTCGACTGACACCGAAAGTGCTCCGTATCCTCCTACCGATGCATGAAAGTGAAGCAAATCATCATTGCAAGAAATAAAGTCATCATATTGCTTATGTGTAACGCTAGAAGTAACGTTTTCTGTTGATTTTGGAATAAATCTGTCATGGTGGTCAAATCGAAGATCGGACGAAAGACAAAAAAGACAAAAGCCCTTAATGGAGCAGAGGTTGGCAAAAGTGCTATGTTTATTTCCTTCTCGACCGACACCGAAAGTGCTTCGTATCCTCCTACCGATGCATGATAGTGAAGCAAATCATCATTGCAAGAAATAAAGTCATCATATTGCTTATGCTTAACACTAGAAGTAACGTTTCCTGTTGATTCTGGAATAAATCTGTCATGGTGGTCAAATCGAAGATCGGACGAACGACAAAAAAGACAAAAGCCCTTAAAGGAGCAGAGGTTGGGAAAAGTGCTATGTTTATTTCCTTCTCGACCGACACCGAAAGTGCTTCGTATCCTCCTACCGATGCATGAAAGTGAAGCAAATCATCATTGCAAGAAATAAAGTCATCATATTGCTTATGTGTAACGCTAGAAGTAACGTTTTCTGTTGATTTTGGAATAAATCTATCATGGTGGTCAAATCGAAGATCGGACGAAAGACAAAAAAGACAAAAGCCCTTAAAAGAGCAGAGGTTGGCAAAAGTGCTATGTTTATTTCCTTCTCGACCGACACCGAAAGTGCTTCGTATCCTCCTACCGATGCATGAAAGTTAAGCAAATCATCATTGCAAGAAATAAAGTCATCATATTGCTTATGTGTAACGCTAGAAGTAACGTTTTCTGTTGATTTAGGAATAAATCTATCATGATGGTCAAATCGAAGATCGGACGAAAGACAAAAAAGACAAAAGCCCTTAATGGAGCAGAGGTTGGCAAAAGTGCTATGTTTATTTCCTTCTCGACCGACACCGAAAGTGCTTCGTATCCTCCTACCGATGCATGATAGTGAAGCAAATCATCATTGCAAGAAATAAAGTCATCATATTGCTTATGTGTAACGCTAGAAGTAACGTTTTCTGTTGATTTAGGAATAAATCTATCATGGTGGTCAAATCGAAGATCGGACGAAACACAAAAAAGACAAAAGCCCTTAACACTAGAACCGCCGATGGGACTTTTTTGTCCCATCGCACTGGAAAAAACTGTGTATTTCCGCTTGGCGTCGTGACATCCTATAGAAATTTTCTGACTTTTATTTATTTTTAACGATCTTTCGAATGCGCCCAGAAAAAAATGTGTATCTCATATGGTACATTTAAAAAATCATTTCCAACCTAGAACCGCCATATGGGACATTTTTGTCCCATAGGCAAAATACGTTGTGATGACTGGTATCCCTGCTGTCAACGAGTGACGGAGTGCTTTTGCAAGTCTGGCAGCACTGCAATATTTGCAGGTCCGAACAAGGAGCCAACACGTTTCGACATAACGGCTTGCCTGGTCGTTGTGTGTGCTCTCCCAATATCCGCGCAACCAGTCTGTCTGGTGGACTTAGGACATTGCAAGTGTTTGCAAGTTGCAATATTTATTTGTGCGCTTTCAGTACTATCTAAATATGGCACGCCAGCCTGATTTACGACCCAAAGAGATTGTTGCTGCTCTGAACGACATTTCCAGTGATCAATCAGATGGGGATCCTCTGTCTGATATCTCTGACTGCGATTTATTTGATCCATTGGTATGCTCATCTAGTGAATCATCCGACAACGAGCTTGAAGATTGTGTTCCAGAACAAGTACAGCACTCAGTTGAAGGCAAGTATTATACAAAAGTAATTTGGCTGTCAAACCACTTTTATTAACTTTTCACACATGTGCTATTCAAAAAAATTATCTTATTTTATGTTTATTTCAGATAAGGAATCTGCAAGCCAAGGCGCTGGAAGAAAGCGTACATCTGTCACAGACATCGGCACTGGGCCTTCAAAAGAAACTCGTCGGGCCAGCGGCACTCGACAAACTGCAGACTCTAACGCTGGAAAAGCTCCACGGGTAGCCCCTGCAAAATCAAGAAATGACCAAATTGACATACAGTCAAAAGTAGCAGCTAAAACGAACCGCAAACTGGAAGGTTCTTTAGATAAACTTGTTGTTGGATCGATCGTAGAGGCACCTGATGGCACACAGTGGAAAGTAGTTGAAATTAACAATGCTAATGGAGGTAGAATTGCTGAACTAAACGTTATAAGAGACGTACCCGGTCCGTCTCCTTACGCTAAACGATACGTAGTCGGCGGTGTAGTCTCGAGTTCATGGCGTCTTATCATTGATAATGGTATTCTAAATCGAATTCGAAAGTGCACTGAAATTGAAGCTAGAAGAGTATTGCAAACTAAAAACTGGACTTTGCCTCTCGCTGAGCTGGATGCATTTCTAGCGATTTTGTACATTCGCGGAGCTACTGAGTCCAAAGGCATGGAGATTGATCTGATGTGGTCCGAAAAATACGGTCTTCCATTCTACAAGAATGTAATGTCGCGTAATAGGTTTCGCGAGATCATGAAATTCCTCAGATTTGACGAAAAATCGACTAGATCGGAACGATTGCAATCCGATAAATTTGCCCTGATATCAGATGTGTTTTCAAGATTTGTGTCAAACTGTCAAAGTAATTACGTCCCGGGTCCTCATATTTCTGTCGATGAGCAATTGTTTCCATCCAAGACAAGGTGCCCATTTACGCAGTTTATGGCATCGAAGCCGGATAAGTACGGGCAAAAGTATTGGATGGCTGTTGACGTAGATTCTAAATATGTTATCAACATATTTCCTTATCTCGGGAAAAATGATGACCGTCCTGCGGAGGAGAGACTCGGAGACTTTGTAGTAAAAAAATTAGTAGATCCGTTCTTAAACAGAGGAAGAAACGTTACTTGTGATAATTTTTTCACCTCGTTAGAACTAGCGAAGTTTTTAAAATCCAAAAAAACTAGCTTAGTTGGCACAGTCAACAAGGCTAGAAGGGAAGTGCCGATCTGCGTGAAGAAAGCAAAGGAAAAACTTTACTTCACCAAAGCGTTCGTAAGCGACGACACAACTCTTACAGTATATCAAGGTAAAACTAAAAAAAATGTCGTTTTGCTGAGCTCAATGCATCGTGATGTAAGAACTGGAAACGATGAAAAATCAAAACCTGAAATTGTATCTTTTTACAACTCGACCAAGTACGGAGTTGATGTAGTTGACCAAATGTGTAGAAAGTACTCCGTGAAAAGTGCCAGTAGAAGATGGCCTGTTCATTCTTTTTTTAATATTCTGGATTTGGCGGGAATCAATGCTTGGGTCTTGTACAAAGAAGTTACTAAAGAGAAGATATCTAGACGCGATTTTCTTTTCAAGCTAGGCGAAGAACTTTCAAAAGAGTACGTTGAAAATAAGAGCGCCAACGCTAACTTGCCTGTGCCAGGTACTGGAGGTTCTCGTCGGCGCTGCCAGGTTCGAATGTCTTGTCACGAGGGTAAAAGTGCTAACGAATGCTTCACATGCAACAGAACAGTATGTAAAAAATGTACTAAAAGAGTTTCGTACGTATGCGTTTCATGTGAGCCAGGTTCTGATGAAGCAATGTAATATTTTGTCCTTATACCATGAAATCTAAAAATGTATTATAGATGTTTGAATCAATTAATCTAGGTGTTTCATTTTGCTTTCGAAAAAAGCTTTGTCCTCTTCTTTTGGCCATTAAGAGCTGTATTGACATCAAATTTTCATAAGGTTTTCAAAGGGAGTCGCAGACGCCCGCGTAGACCCAAAAAAATAAGAACTAAAGATTTGTTTTATTACCATAAAAACCCTACTTATCAGTTGATTGATTAAATAATTTATATCTATTAGCCTAGATTTACTGTCTTTCAATCCTGTAAGGAATAATTATAAGCATTTATCACTTAATACCCTATTATGTTCTATTAATGTAAAGAAAACTGGATTAGATACCCTTGGTATGCGGTTGATATGGTCTGATTTCGATTTTTTTACCACTGATTGAGTTTATAATAAGACTTTATTATACCTTATTATCATATTTACTAATTATTTAACCACAAAAAACCCTTGGGTAAAAAAACATGTCTAAATATGTATACATAACGAATGGGACAAAATTGTCCCATATGGCGGTTCTAGTAAGGTTGAAAAGTCCGGCGGTTCTAGTGTTAAAGGAGCAGAGGTTGGGAAAAGTGCTATGTTTATTTCCTTCTCGACCGACACCGAAAGTGCTCCGTATCCTCCTACCGATGCATGAAAGTGAAGCAAATCATCATTGCAAGAAATAAAGTCATCATATTGCTTATGCTTAACACTAGAAGTAACGTTTCCTGTTGATTCTGGAATAAATCTGTCATGGTGGTCAAATCGAAGATCGGACGAACGACAAAAAAGACAAAAGCCCTTAAAGGAGCAGAGGTTGGGAAAAGTGCTATGTTTATTTCCTTCTCGACCGACACCGAAAGAGCTTCGTATCCTCCTACCGATGCATGAAAGTGAAGCAAATCATCATTGCAAGAAATAAAGTCATCATATTGCTTATGTGTAACGCTAGAAGTAACGTTTTCTGTTGATTTAGGAATAAATCTATCATGGTGGTCAAATCGAAGATCGGACGAAACACAAAAAAGACAAAAGCCCTTAAAGGAGCAGAGGTTGGGAAAAGTGCTATGTTTATTTCCTTCTCGACCGACACCGAAAGTGCTTCGTATCCTCCTACCGATGCATGAAAGTGAAGCAAATCATCATTGCAAGAAATAAAGTCATCATATTGCTTATGTGTAACGCTAGAAGTAACGTTTTCTGTTGATTTAGGAATAAATCTATCATGGTGGTCAAATCGAAGATCGGACGAACGACAAAAAAGACAAAAGCCCTTAAAGGAGCAGAGGTTGGGAAAAGTGCTATGTTTATTTCCTACTCGACTGACACCGAAAGTGCTCCGTATCCTCCTACCGATGCATGAAAGTGAAGCAAATCATCATTGCAAGAAATAAAGTCATCATATTGCTTATGTGTAACGCTAGAAGTAACGTTTTCTGTTGATTTAGGAATAAATCTATCATGGTGGTCAAATCGAAGATCGGACGAAACACAAAAAAGACAAAAGCCCTTAAAGGAGCAGAGGTTGGGAAAAGTGCTATGTTTATTTCCTTCTCGACCGACACCGAAAGTGCTCCGTATCCTCCTACCGATGCATGAAAGTGAAGCAAATCATCATTGCAAGAAATAAAGTCATCATATTGCTTATGCTTAACACTAGAAGTAACGTTTCCTGTTGATTCTGGAATAAATCTGTCATGGTGGTCAAATCGAAGATCGGACGAACGACAAAAAAGACAAAAGCCCTTAAAGGAGCAGAGGTTGGGAAAAGTGCTATGTTTATTTCCTTCTCGACCGACACCGAAAGTGCTTCGTATCCTCCTACCGATGCATGATAGTGAAGCAAATCATCATTGCAAGAAATAAAGTCATCATATTGCTTATGCTTAACACTAGAAGTAACATTTCCTGTTGATTCTGGAATAAATCTGTCATGGTGGTCAAATCGAAGATCGGACGAACGACAAAAAAGACAAAAGCCCTTAAAGGAGCAGAGGTTGGGAAAAGTGCTATGTTTATTTCCTTCTCGACCGACACCGAAAGTGCTTCGTATCCTCCTACCGATGCATGAAAGTGAAGCAAATCATCATTGCAAGAAATAAAGTCATCATATTGCTTATGTGCAACGCTAGAAGTAACGTTTTCTGTTGATTTTGGAATAAATCTATCATGGTGGTCAAATCGAAGATCGGACGAAAGACAAAAAAGACAAAAGCCCTTAAAAGAGCAGAGGTTGGCAAAAGTGCTATGTTTATTTCCTTCTCGACCGACACCGAAAGTGCTTCGTATCCTCCTACCGATGCATGATAGTGAAGCAAATCATCATTGCAAGAAATAAAGTCATCATATTGCTTATGCTTAACACTAGAAGTAACGTTTCCTGTTGATTCTGGAATAAATCTGTCATGGTGGTCAAATCGAAGATCGGACGAACGACAAAAAAGACAAAAGCCCTTAAAGGAGCAAAGGTTGGGAAAAGTGCTATGTTTATTTCCTTCTCGACCGACACCGAAAGTGCTTCGTATCCTCCTACCGATGCATGAAAGTGAAGCAAATCATCATTGCAAGAAATAAAGTCATCATATTGCTTATGTGTAACGCTAGAAGTAACGTTTTCTGTTGATTTAGGAATAAATCTATCATGGTGGTCAAATCGAAGATCGGACGAAAGACAAAAAAGACAAAAGCCCTTAAAGGAGCAGAGGTTGGGAAAAGTGCTATGTTTATTTCCTTCTCGACCGACACCGAAAGTGCTCCGTATCCTCCTACCGATGCATGAAAGTGAAGCAAATCATCATTGCAAGAAATAAAGTCATCATATTGCTTATGCTTAACACTAGAAGTAACGTTTCCTGTTGATTCTGGAATAAATCTGTCATGGTGGTCAAATCGAAGATCGGACGAACGACAAAAAAGACAAAAGCCCTTAAAGGAGCAGAGGTTGGGAAAAGTGCTATGTTTATTTCCTTCTCGACCGACACCGAAAGTGCTTCGTATCCTCCTACCGATGCATGATAGTGAAGCAAATCATCATTGCAAGAAATAAAGTCATCATATTGCTTATGCTTAACACTAGAAGTAACATTTCCTGTTGATTCTGGAATAAATCTGTCATGGTGGTCAAATCGAAGATCGGACGAACGACAAAAAAGACAAAAGCCCTTAAAGGAGCAGAGGTTGGGAAAAGTGCTATGTTTATTTCCTTCTCGACCGACACCGAAAGTGCTTCGTATCCTCCTACCGATGCATGATAGTGAAGCAAATCATCATTGCAAGAAATAAAGTCATCATATTGCTTATGCTTAACACTAGAAGTAACATTTCCTGTTGATTCTGGAATAAATCTGTCATGGTGGTCAAATCGAAGATCGGACGAACGACAAAAAAGACAAAAGCCCTTAAAGGAGCAGAGGTTGGGAAAAGTGCTATGTTTATTTCCTTCTCGACCGACACCGAAAGTGCTTCGTATCCTCCTACCGATGCATGAAAGTGAAGCAAATCATCATTGCAAGAAATAAAGTCATCATATTGCTTATGTGTAACGCTAGAAGTAACGTTTTCTGTTGATTTAGGAATAAATCTATCATGGTGGTCAAATCGAAGATCGGACGAAAGACAAAAAAGACAAAAGCCCTTAAAGGAGCAGAGGTTGGGAAAAGTGCTATGTTTATTTCCTTCTCGACCGACACCGAAAGTGCTCCGTATCCTCCTACCGATGCATGAAAGTGAAGCAAATCATCATTGCAAGAAATAAAGTCATCATATTGCTTATGTGTAACGCTAGAAGTAACGTTTTCTGTTGATTTTGGAATAAATCTATCATGGTGGTCAAATCGAAGATCGGACGAAAGACAAAAACGACAAAAGCCCTTAAAGGAGCAGAGGTTGGCAACAGTGCTATGTTTATTTCCTTCTCGACCGACACCGAAAGTGCTTCGTATCCTCCTACCGATGCATGAAAGTGAAGCAAATCATCATTGCAAGAAATAAAGTCATCATATTGCTTATGTGTAACGCTAGAAGTAACGTTTTCTGTTGATTTTGGAATAAATCTATCATGGTGGTCAAATCGATGATCGGACGAAACACAAAAAAGACAAAAGCCCTTGAAAGAGCAGAGGTTGGCAAAAGTGCTATGTTTATTTCCTTCTCGACCGACACCGAAAGTGCTTCGTATCCTCCTACCGATGCATGAAAGTGAAGCAAATCATCATTGCAAGAAATAAAGTCATCATATTGCTTATGTGTAACGCTAGAAGTAACGTTTTCTGTTGATTTAGGAATAAATCTATCATGGTGGTCAAATCGAAGATCGGACGAAACACAAAAAAGACAAAAGCCCTTAAAAGAGCAGAGGTTGGCAAAAGTGCTATGTTTATTTCCTTCTCGACCGACACCGAAAGTGCTTCGTATCCTCTTACCGATGCATGAAAGTGAAGCAAATCATCATTGCAAGAAATAAAGTCATCATATTGCTTATGTGTAACGCTAGAAGTAACGTTTTCTGTTGATTTAGGAATAAATATATCATGGTGGTCAAATCGAAGATCGGACGAAAGACAAAAAAGACAAAAGCCCTTAAAGGAGCAGAGGTTGGCAAAAGTGCTATGTTTATTTAATTCTCGACCGACACCGAAAGTGGTCCGTATCCTCTTACCGATGCATGAAAGTGAAGCAAATCATCATTGCAAGAAATAAAGTCATCATATTGCTTATGTGTAACGCTAGAAGTAACGTTTTCTGTTGATTTAGGAATAAATCTATCATGGTGGTCAAATCGAAGATCGGACGAAAGACAAAAACGACAAAAGCCCTTAAAGGAGCAGAGGTTGGCAAAAGTGCTATGTTTATTTAATTCTCGACCGACACCGAAAGTGGTCCGTATCCTCTTACCGATGCATGAAAGTGAAGCAAATCATCATTGCAAGAAATAAAGTCATCATATTGCTTATGTGTAACGCTAGAAGTAACGTTTTCTGTTGATTTAGGAATAAATCTATCATGGTGGTCAAATCGAAGATCGGACGAAAGACAAAAAAGACAAAAGCCCTTAATGGAGCAGAGGTTGGCAAAAGTGCTATGTTTATTTCCTTCTCGACCCACACCGAAAGTGCTTCGTATCCTCCTACCGATGCATGAAAGTGAAGCAAATCATCATTGCAAGAAATAAAGTCATCATATTGCTTATGTGTAACGCTAGAAGTAACGTTTTCTGTTGATTTAGGAATAAATATATCATGGTGGTCAAATCGAAGATCGGACGAAAGACAAAAAAGACAAAAGCCCTTAAAGGAGCAGAGGTTGGCAAAAGTGCTATGTTTATTTAATTCTCGACCGACACCGAAAGTGCTTCGTATCCTCTTACCGATGCATGAAAGTGAAGCAAATCATCATTGCAAGAAATAAAGTCATCATATTGCTTATGTGTAACGCTAGAAGTAACGTTTTCTGTTGATTTAGGAATAAATATATCATGGTGGTCAAATCGAAGATCGGACGAAAGACAAAAAAGACAAAAGCCCTTAAAGGAGCAGAGGTTGGCAAAAGTGCTATGTTTATTTAATTCTCGACCGACACCGAAAGTGGTCCGTATCCTCTTACCGATGCATGAAAGTGAAGCAAATCATCATTGCAAGAAATAAAGTCATCATATTGCTTATGTGTAACGCTAGAAGTAACGTTTTCTGTTGATTTAGGAATAAATCTATCATGGTGGTCAAATCGAAGATCGGACGAAAGACAAAAACGACAAAAGCCCTTAAAGGAGCAGAGGTTGGCAAAAGTGCTATGTTTATTTCCTTCTCGACCGACACCGAAAGTGCTTCGTATCCTCCTACCGATGCATGAAAGTGAAGCAAATCATCATTGCAAGAAATAAAGTCATCATATTGCTTATGTGTAACGCTAGAAGTAACGTTTTCTGTTGATTTTGGAATAAATCTATCATGGTGGTCAAATCGATGATCGGACGAAACACAAAAAAGACAAAAGCCCTTAAAAGAGCAGAGGTTGGCAAAAGTGCTATGTTTATTTCCTTCTCGACCGACACCGAAAGTGCTTCGTATCCTCCTACCGATGCATGAAAGTGAAGCAAATCATCATTGCAAGAAATAAAGTCATCATATTGCTTATGTGTAACGCTAGAAGTAACGTTTTCTGTTGATTTAGGAATAAATCTATCATGGTGGTCAAATCGAAGATCGGACGAAACACAAAAAAGACAAAAGCCCTTAAAGGAGCAGAGGTTGGCAAAAGTGCTATGTTTATTTCCTTCTCGACCGACACCGAAAGTGCTTCGTATCCTCTTACCGATGCATGAAAGTGAAGCAAATCATCATTGCAAGAAATAAAGTCATCATATTGCTTATGTGTAACGCTAGAAGTAACGTTTTCTGTTGATTTAGGAATAAATATATCATGGTGGTCAAATCGAAGATCGGACGAAAGACAAAAAAGACAAAAGCCCTTAAAGGAGCAGAGGTTGGCAAAAGTGCTATGTTTATTTAATTCTCGACCGACACCGAAAGTGGTCCGTATCCTCTTACCGATGCATGAAAGTGAAGCAAATCATCATTGCAAGAAATAAAGTCATCATATTGCTTATGTGTAACGCTAGAAGTAACGTTTTCTGTTGATTTAGGAATAAATCTATCATGGTGGTCAAATCGAAGATCGGACGAAAGACAAAAAAGACAAAAGCCCTTAAAGGAGCAGAGGTTGGCAAAAGTGCTATGTTTATTTAATTCTCGACCGACACCGAAAGTGGTCCGTATCCTCCTACCGATGCATGAAAGTGAAGCAAATCATCATTGCAAGAAATAAAGTCATCATATTGCTTATGTGTAACGCTAGAAGTAACGTTTTCTGTTGATTTTGGAATAAATCTATCATGGTGGTCAAATCGATGATCGGACGAAACACAAAAAAGACAAAAGCCCTTAAAGGAGCAGAGGTTGGCAAAAGTGCTATGTTTATTTAATTCTCGACCGACACCGAAAGTGCTTCGTATCCTCTTACCGATGCATGAAAGTGAAGCAAATCATCATTGCAAGAAATAAAGTCATCATATTGCTTATGTGTAACGCTAGAAGTAACGTTTTCTGTTGAGTTAGGAATAAATCTGTCATGGTGGTCAAATCGAAGATCGGACGAAAGACAAAAAAGACAAAAGCCCTTAAAGGAGCAGAGGTTGGCAAAAGTGCTATGTTTATTTAATTCTCGACCGACACCGAAAGTGGTCCGTATCCTCCTAACGATGCATGAAAGTGAAGCAAATCATCATTGCAAGAAATAAAGTCATCATATTGCTTATGTGTAACGCTAGAAGTAACGTTTTCTGTTGATTTAGGAATAAATCTATCATGGTGGTCAAATCGAAGATCGGACGAAAGACAAAAAAGACAAAAGCCCTTAAAAGAGCAGAGGTTGGCAAAAGTGCTATGTTTATTTCCTTCTCGACCGACACCGAAAGTGCTTCGTATCCTCCTACCGATGCATGAAAGTGAAGCAAATCATCATTGCAAGAAATAAAGTCATCATATTGCTTATGTGTAACGCTAGAAGTAACGTTTTCTGTTGATTTTGGAATAAATCTATCATGGTGGTCAAATCGATGATCGGACGAAACACAAAAAAGACAAAAGCCCTTAAAAGAGCAGAGGTTGGCAAAAGTGCTATGTTTATTTCCTTCTCGACCCACACCGAAAGTGCTTCGTATCCTCTTACCGATGCATGAAAGTGAAGCAAATCATCATTGCAAGAAATAAAGTCATCATATTGCTTATGTGTAACGCTAGAAGTAACGTTTTCTGTTGATTTAGGAATAAATATATCATGGTGGTCAAATCGAAGATCGGACGAAAGACAAAAAAGACAAAAGCCCTTAAAGGAGCAGAGGTTGGCAAAAGTGCTATGTTTATTTAATTCTCGACCGACACCGAAAGTGGTCCGTATCCTCTTACCGATGCATGAAAGTGAAGCAAATCATCATTGCAAGAAATAAAGTCATCATATTGCTTATGTGTAACGCTAGAAGTAACGTTTTCTGTTGATTTAGGAATAAATCTATCATGGTGGTCAAATCGAAGATCGGACGAAAGACAAAAACGACAAAAGCCCTTAAAGGAGCAGAGGTTGGCAAAAGTGCTATGTTTATTTCCTTCTCGACCCACACCGAAAGTGCTTCGTATCCTCTTACCGATGCATGAAAGTGAAGCAAATCATCATTGCAAGAAATAAAGTCATCATATTGCTTATGTGTAACGCTAGAAGTAACGTTTTCTGTTGATTTAGGAATAAATATATCATGGTGGTCAAATCGAAGATCGGACGAAAGACAAAAAAGACAAAAGCCCTTAAAGGAGCAGAGGTTGGCAAAAGTGCTATGTTTATTTAATTCTCGACCGACACCGAAAGTGGTCCGTATCCTCTTACCGATGCATGAAAGTGAAGCAAATCATCATTGCAAGAAATAAAGTCATCATATTGCTTATGTGTAACGCTAGAAGTAACGTTTTCTGTTGATTTAGGAATAAATCTATCATGGTGGTCAAATCGAAGATCGGACGAAAGACAAAAACGACAAAAGCCCTTAAAGGAGCAGAGGTTGGCAAAAGTGCTATGTTTATTTAATTCTCGACCGACACCGAAAGTGGTCCGTATCCTCCTACCGATGCATGAAAGTGAAGCAAATCATCATTGCAAGAAATAAAGTCATCATATTGCTTATGTGTAACGCTAGAAGTAACGTTTTCTGTTGATTTTGGAATAAATCTATCATGGTGGTCAAATCGATGATCGGACGAAACACAAAAAAGACAAAAGCCCTTAAAGGAGCAGAGGTTGGCAAAAGTGCTATGTTTATTTCCTTCTCGACCCACACCGAAAGTGCTTCGTATCCTCTTACCGATGCATGAAAGTGAAGCAAATCATCATTGCAAGAAATAAAGTCATCATATTGCTTATGTGTAACGCTAGAAGTAACGTTTTCTGTTGATTCTGGAATAAATCTGTCATGGTGGTCAAATCGAAGATCGGACGAAAGACAAAAAAGACAAAAGCCCTTAAAAGAGCAGAGGTTGGCAAAAGTGCTATGTTTATTTCCTTCTCGACCGACACCGAAAGTGCTTCGTATCCTCCTACCGATGCATGAAAGTGAAGCAAATCATCATTGCAAGAAATAAAGTCATCATATTGCTTATGTGTAACGCTAGAAGTAACGTTTTCTGTTGATTTAGGAATAAATCTATCATGGTGGTCAAATCGAAGATCGGACGAAAGACAAAAACGACAAAAGCCCTTAAAGGAGCAGAGGTTGGCAAAAGTGCTATGTTTATTTAATTCTCGACCGACACCGAAAGTGGTCCGTATCCTCCTACCGATGCATGAAAGTGAAGCAAATCATCATTGCAAGAAATAAAGTCATCATATTGCTTATGTGTAACGCTAGAAGTAACGTTTTCTGTTGATTTTGGAATAAATCTATCATGGTGGTCAAATCGATGATCGGACGAAACACAAAAAAGACAAAAGCCCTTAAAAGAGCAGAGGTTGGCAAAAGTGCTATGTTTATTTCCTTCTCGACCGACACCGAAAGTGCTTCGTATCCTCCTACCGATGCATGAAAGTGAAGCAAATCATCATTGCAAGAAATAAAGTCATCATATTGCTTATGTGTAACGCTAGAAGTAACGTTTTCTGTTGATTTAGGAATAAATCTATCATGGTGGTCAAATCGAAGATCGGACGAAACACAAAAAAGACAAAAGCCCTTAAAGGAGCAGAGGTTGGCAAAAGTGCTATGTTTATTTCCTTCTCGACCGACACCGAAAGTGCTTCGTATCCTCTTACCGATGCATGAAAGTGAAGCAAATCATCATTGCAAGAAATAAAGTCATCATATTGCTTATGTGTAACGCTAGAAGTAACGTTTTCTGTTGATTTAGGAATAAATCTATCATGGTGGTCAAATCGAAGATCGGACGAAAGACAAAAACGACAAAAGCCCTTAAAGGAGCAGAGGTTGGCAAAAGTGCTATGTTTATTTAATTCTCGACCGACACCGAAAGTGGTCCGTATCCTCCTACCGATGCATGAAAGTGAAGCAAATCATCATTGCAAGAAATAAAGTCATCATATTGCTTATGTGTAACGCTAGAAGTAACGTTTTCTGTTGATTTAGGAATAAATCTATCATGGTGGTCAAATCGAAGATCGGACGAAAGACAAAAACGACAAAAGCCCTTAAAGGAGCAGAGGTTGGCAAAAGTGCTATGTTTATTTCCTTCTCGACCCACACCGAAAGTGCTTCGTATCCTCTTACCGAT
Source organism: Anopheles ziemanni (assembly GCF_943734765.1). Classification (NCBI taxonomy): domain Eukaryota; kingdom Metazoa; phylum Arthropoda; class Insecta; order Diptera; family Culicidae; genus Anopheles; species Anopheles ziemanni. Next base: position 71,901 of record NW_026690033.1, on the reverse strand, counting down.
GCATGAAAGTGAAGCAAATCATCATTGCAAGAAATAAAGTCATCATATTGCTTATGTGTAACGCTAGAAGTAACGTTTTCTGTTGATTCTGGAATAAATCTGTCATGGTGGTCAAATCGAAGATCGGACGAAAGACAAAAAAGACAAAAGCCCTTAAAAGAGCAGAGGTTGGCAAAAGTGCTATGTTTATTTCCTTCTCGACCGACACCGAAAGTGCTTCGTATCCTCCTACCGATGCATGAAAGTGAAGCAAATCATCATTGCAAGAAATAAAGTCATCATATTGCTTATGTGTAACGCTAGAAGTAACGTTTTCTGTTGATTTAGGAATAAATCTATCATGGTGGTCAAATCGAAGATCGGACGAAAGACAAAAACGACAAAAGCCCTTAAAGGAGCAGAGGTTGGCAAAAGTGCTATGTTTATTTAATTCTCGACCGACACCGAAAGTGGTCCGTATCCTCCTACCGATGCATGAAAGTGAAGCAAATCATCATTGCAAGAAATAAAGTCATCATATTGCTTATGTGTAACGCTAGAAGTAACGTTTTCTGTTGATTTTGGAATAAATCTATCATGGTGGTCAAATCGATGATCGGACGAAACACAAAAAAGACAAAAGCCCTTAAAAGAGCAGAGGTTGGCAAAAGTGCTATGTTTATTTCCTTCTCGACCGACACCGAAAGTGCTTCGTATCCTCCTACCGATGCATGAAAGTGAAGCAAATCATCATTGCAAGAAATAAAGTCATCATATTGCTTATGTGTAACGCTAGAAGTAACGTTTTCTGTTGATTTAGGAATAAATCTATCATGGTGGTCAAATCGAAGATCGGACGAAACACAAAAAAGACAAAAGCCCTTAAAGGAGCAGAGGTTGGCAAAAGTGCTATGTTTATTTCCTTCTCGACCGACACCGAAAGTGCTTCGTATCCTCTTACCGATGCATGAAAGTGAAGCAAATCATCATTGCAAGAAATAAAGTCATCATATTGCTTATGTGTAACGCTAGAAGTAACGTTTTCTGTTGATTTAGGAATAAATATATCATGGTGGTCAAATCGAAGATCGGACGAAAGACAAAAAAGACAAAAGCCCTTAAAGGAGCAGAGGTTGGCAAAAGTGCTATGTTTATTTAATTCTCGACCGACACCGAAAGTGGTCCGTATCCTCTTACCGATGCATGAAAGTGAAGCAAATCATCATTGCAAGAAATAAAGTCATCATATTGCTTATGTGTAACGCTAGAAGTAACGTTTTCTGTTGATTTAGGAATAAATCTATCATGGTGGTCAAATCGAAGATCGGACGAAAGACAAAAACGACAAAAGCCCTTAAAGGAGCAGAGGTTGGCAAAAGTGCTATGTTTATTTAATTCTCGACCGACACCGAAAGTGGTCCGTATCCTCCTACCGATGCATGAAAGTGAAGCAAATCATCATTGCAAGAAATAAAGTCATCATATTGCTTATGTGTAACGCTAGAAGTAACGTTTTCTGTTGATTTTGGAATAAATCTATCATGGTGGTCAAATCGATGATCGGACGAAACACAAAAAAGACAAAAGCCCTTAAAGGAGCAGAGGTTGGCAAAAGTGCTATGTTTATTTCCTTCTCGACCCACACCGAAAGTGCTTCGTATCCTCTTACCGATGCATGAAAGTGAAGCAAATCATCATTGCAAGAAATAAAGTCATCATATTGCTTATGTGTAACGCTAGAAGTAACGTTTTCTGTTGATTTTGGAATAAATCTATCATGGTGGTCAAATCGAAGATCGGACGAAAGACAAAAAAGACAAAAGCCCTTAAAAGAGCAGAGGTTGGCAAAAGTGCTATGTTTATTTCCTTCTCGACCGACACCGAAAGTGCTCCGTATCCTCCTAACGATGCATGAAAGTGAAGCAAATCATCATTGCAAGAAATAAAGTCATCATATTGCTTATGTGTAACGCTAGAAGTAACGTTTTCTGTTGATTCTGGAATAAATCGGTCATGGTGGTCAAATCGAAGATCGGACGAAAGACAAAAAAGACAAAAGCCCTTAAAAGAGCAGAGGTTGGCAAAAGTGCTATGTTTATTTCCTTCTCGACCGACACCGAAAGTGCTTCGTATCCTCCTACCGATGCATGAAAGTGAAGCAAATCATCATTGCAAGAAATAAAGTCATCATATTGCTTATGTGTAACGCTAGAAGTAACGTTTTCTGTTGATTTTGGAATAAATCTATCATGGTGGTCAAATCGATGATCGGACGAAACACAAAAAAGACAAAAGCCCTTAAAAGAGCAGAGGTTGGCAAAAGTGCTATGTTTATTTCCTTCTCGACCCACACCGAAAGTGCTTCGTATCCTCTTACCGATGCATGAAAGTGAAGCAAATCATCATTGCAAGAAATAAAGTCATCATATTGCTTATGTGTAACGCTAGAAGTAACGTTTTCTGTTGATTTAGGAATAAATCTATCATGGTGGTCAAATCGAAGATCGGACGAAACACAAAAAAGACAAAAGCCCTTAAAAGAGCAGAGGTTGGGAAAAGTGCTATGTTTATTTCCTTCTCGACCGACACCGAAAGTGCTCCGTATCCTCCTACCAATGCATGAAAGTGAAGCAAATCATCATTGCAAGAAATAAAGTCATCATATTGCTTATGTGTAACGCTAGAAGTAACGTTTTCTGTTGATTTAGGAATAAATCTATCATGGTGGTCAAATCGAAGATCGGACGAAAGACAAAAAAGACAAAAGCCCTTAAAAGAGCAGAGGTTGGCAAAAGTGCTATGTTTATTTCCTTCTCGACCGACACCGAAAGTGCTTCGTATCCTCTTACCGATGCATGAAAGTGAAGCAAATCATCATTGCAAGAAATAAAGTCATCATATTGCTTATGTGTAACGCTAGAAGTAACGTTTTCTGTTGATTTAGGAATAAATCTATCATGGTGGTCAAATCGAAGATCGGACGAAAGACAAAAACGACAAAAGCCCTTAAAGGAGCAGAGGTTGGCAAAAGTGCTATGTTTATTTCCTTCTCGACCGACACAGAAAGTGCTTCGTATCCTCCTACCGATGCATGAAAGTGAAGCAAATCATCATTGCAAGAAATAAAGTCATCATATTGCTTATGTGTAACGCTAGAAGTAACGTTTTCTGTTGATTTAGGAATAAATCTATCATGGTGGTCAAATCGAAGATCGGACGAAACACAAAAAAGACAAAAGCCCTTAAAAGAGCAGAGGTTGGGAAAAGTGCTATGTTTATTTCCTTCTCGACCGACACCGAAAGTGCTTCGTATCCTCTTACCGATGCATGAAAGTGAAGCAAATCATCATTGCAAGAAATAAAGTCATCATATTGCTTATGTGTAACGCTAGAAGTAACGTTTTCTGTTGATTTTGGAATAAATCTATCATGGTGGTCAAATCGAAGATCGGACGAAAGACAAAAAAGACAAAAGCCCTTAAAAGAGCAGAGGTTGGCAAAAGTGCTATGTTTATTTCCTTCTCGACCGACACCGAAAGTGCTCCGTATCCTCCTAACGATGCATGAAAGTGAAGCAAATCATCATTGCAAGAAATAAAGTCATCATATTGCTTATGTGTAACGCTAGAAGTAACGTTTTCTGTTGATTCTGGAATAAATCTGTCATGGTGGTCAAATCGAAGATCGGACGAACGACAAAAAAGACAAAAGCCCTTAAAGGAGCAGAGGTTGGGAAAAGTGCTATGTTTATTTCCTTCTCGACCGACACCGAAAGTGCTTCGTATCCTCCTACTGATGCATGAAAGTGAAGCAAATCATCATTGCAAGAAATAAAGTCATCATATTGCTTATGTGTAACGCTAGAAGTAACGTTTTCTGTTGATTTTGGAATAAATCTATCATGGTGGTCAAATCGAAGATCGGACGAAAGACAAAAAAGACAAAAGCCCTTAAAGGAGCAGAGGTTGGGAAAAGTGCTATGTTTATTTCCTTCTCGACCGACACCGAAAGTGCTCCGTATCCTCCTACCGATGCATGAAAGTGAAGCAAATCATCATTGCAAGAAATAAAGTCATCATATTGCTTATGTGTAACGCTAGAAGTAACGTTTTCTGTTGAGTTAGGAATAAATCTGTCATGGTGGTCAAATCGAAGATCGGACGAAAGACAAAAAAGACAAAAGCCCTTAAAGGAGCAGAGGTTTGGAAAAGTGCTATGTTTATTTCCTTCTCGACCCACACCGAAAGTGCTCCGTATCCTCCTACCGATGCATGAAAGTGAAGCAAATCATCATTGCAAGAAATAAAGTCATCATATTGCTTATGCGTAACGCTAGAAGTAACGTTTCCTGTTGATTCTGGAATAAATCTGTCATGGTGGTCAAATCGAAGATCGGACGAAAGACAAAAAAGACAAAAGCCCTTAAAGGAGCAGAGGTTGGGAAAAGTGCTATGTTTATTTCCTTCTCGACCGACACCGAAAGTGCTCCGTATCCTCCTACCGATGCATGAAAGTGAAGCAAATCATCATTGCAAGAAATAAAGTCATCATATTGCTTATGCGTAACGCTAGAAGTAACGTTTCCTGTTGATTCTGGAATAAATCTGTCATGGTGGTCAAATCGAAGATCGGACGAAAGACAAAAAAGACAAAAGCCCTTAAAGGAGCAGAGGTTGGGAAAAGTGCTATGTTTATTTCCTTCTCGACCGACACCGAAAGAGGTTCGTATCCTCCTACCGATGCATGAAAGTGAAGCAAATCATCATTGCAAGAAATAAAGTCATCATATTGCTTATGTGTAACGCTAGAAGTAACGTTTTCTGTTGATTTTGGAATAAATCTATCATGGTGGTCAAATCGAAGATCGGACGAAAGACAAAAAAGACAAAAGCCCTTAAAGGAGCAGAGGTTGGGAAAAGTGCTATGTTTATTTCCTTCTCGACCCACACCGAAAGTGCTTCGTATCCTCCTACCGATGCATGAAAGTGAAGCAAATCATCATTGCAAGAAATAAAGTCATCATATTGCTTATGTGTAACGCTAGAAGTAACGTTTTCTGTTGAGTTAGGAATAAATCTGTCATGGTGGTCAAATCGAAGATCGGACGAAAGACAAAAAAGACAAAAGCCCTTAATGGAGCAGAGGTTGGCAAAAGTGCTATGTTTATTTCCTTCTCGACCGACACCGAAAGTGCTCCGTATCCTCCTACCGATGCATGAAAGTGAAGCAAATCATCATTGCAAGAAATAAAGTCATCATATTGCTTATGTGTAACGCTAGAAGTAACGTTTCCTGTTGATTCTGGAATAAATCTGTCATGGTGGTCAAATCGAAGATCGGACGAAAGACAAAAAAGACAAAAGCCCTTAAAAGAGCAGAGGTTGGGAAAAGTGCTATGTTTATTTCCTTCTCGACCGACACCGAAAGTGCTTCGTATCCTCCTACCGATGCATGAAAGTGAAGCAAATCATCATTGCAAGAAATAAAGTCATCATATTGCTTATGTGTAACGCTAGAAGTAACGTTTTCTGTTGATTTTGGAATAAATCTATCATGGTGGTCAAATCGAAGATCGGACGAAAGACAAAAAAGACAAAAGCCCTTAAAGGAGCAGAGGTTGGGAAAAGTGCTATGTTTATTTCCTTCTCGACCCACACCGAAAGTGCTCCGTATCCTCCTACCGATGCATGAAAGTGAAGCAAATCATCATTGCAAGAAATAAAGTCATCATATTGCTTATGTGTAACGCTAGAAGTAACGTTTTCTGTTGAGTTAGGAATAAATCTGTCATGGTGGTCAAATCGAAGATCGGACGAAAGACAAAAAAGACAAAAGCCCTTAAAGGAGCAGAGGTTTGGAAAAGTGCTATGTTTATTTCCTTCTCGACCCACACCGAAAGTGCTCCGTATCCTCCTACCGATGCATGAAAGTGAAGCAAATCATCATTGAAAGAAATAAAGTCATCATATTGCTTATGTGTAACGCTAGAAGTAACGTTTTCTGTTGAGTTAGGAATAAATCTGTCATGGTGGTCAAATCGAAGATCGGACGAAAGACAAAAAAGACAAAAGCCCTTAATGGAGCAGAGGTTGGCAAAAGTGCTATGTTTATTTCCTTCTCGACCGACACCGAAAGTGCTCCGTATCCTCCTACCGATGCATGAAAGTGAAGCAAATCATCATTGCAAGAAATAAAGTCATCATATTGCTTATGTGTAACGCTAGAAGTAACGTTTTCTGTTGAGTTAGGAATAAATCTGTCATGGTGGTCAAATCGAAGATCGGACGAAAGACAAAAAAGACAAAAGCCCTTAAAGGAGCAGAGGTCTGGAAAAGTGCTATGTTTATTTCCTTCTCGACCCACACCGAAAGTGCTCCGTATCCTCCTACCGATGCATGAAAGCGAAGCAAATCATCATTGCAAGAAATAAAGTCATCATTTTGCTTATGTGTAACGCTAGAAGTAACGTTTCCTGTTGATTCTGGAATAAATCTGTCATGGTGGTCAAATCGAAGATCGGACGAAAGACAAAAAAGACAAAAGCCCTTAAAAGAGCAGAGGTTGGCAAAAGTGCTATGTTTATTTCCTTCTCGACCCACACCGAAAGTGCTTCGTATCCTCCTACCGATGCATGAAAGTGAAGCAAATCATCATTGCAAGAAATAAAGTCATCATATTGCTTATGTGTAACGCTAGAAGTAACGTTTTCTGTTGAGTTAGGAATAAATCTGTCATGGTGGTCAAATCGAAGATCGGACGAAAGACAAAAAAGACAAAAGCCCTTAATGGAGCAGAGGTTGGCAAAAGTGCTATGTTTATTTCCTTCTCGACCGACACCGAAAGTGCTCCGTATCCTCCTACCGATGCATGAAAGTGAAGCAAATCATCATTGCAAGAAATAAAGTCATCATATTGCTTATGTGTAACGCTAGAAGTAACGTTTTCTGTTGATTTTGGAATAAATCTATCATGGTGGTCAAATCGAAGATCGGACGAACGACAAAAAAGACAAAAGCCCTTAAAGGAGCAGAGGTTTGGAAAAGTGCTATGTTTATTTCCTTCTCGACCCACACCGAAAGTGCTCCGTATCCTCCTACCGATGCATGAAAGTGAAGCAAATCATCATTGCAAGAAATAAAGTCATCAAATTGCTTATGTGTAACGCTAGAAGTAACGTTTTCTGTTGATTTAGGAATAAATCTATCATGGTGGTCAAATCGAAGATCGGACGAAAGACAAAAAAGACAAAAGCCCTTAATGGAGCAGAGGTTGGCAAAAGTGCTATGTTTATTTCCTTCTCGACCGACACCGAAAGTGCTTCGTATCCTCTTACCGATGCATGAAAGTGAAGCAAATCATCATTGCAAGAAATAAAGTCATCATATTGCTTATGTGTAACGCTAGAAGTAACGTTTCCTGTTGATTCTGGAATAAATCTGTCATGGTGGTCAAATCGAAGATCGGACGAAAGACAAAAAAGACAAAAGCCCTTAAAAGAGCAGAGGTTGGCAAAAGTGCTATGTTTATTTCCTTCTCGACCGACACCGAAAGTGCTCCGTATCCTCCTTCCGATGCATGAAAGTGAAGCAAATCATCATTGCAAGAAATAAAGTCATCATATTGCTTATGTGTAACGCTAGAAGTAACGTTTTCTGTTGATTTAGGAATAAATCTATCATGGTGGTCAAATCGAAGATCGGACGAAAGACAAAAAAGACAAAAGCCCTTAATGGAGCAGAGGTTGGCAAAAGTGCTATGTTTATTTCCTTCTCGACCCACACCAAAAGTGCTTCGTATCCTCCTACCGATGCATGAAAGTGAAGCAAATCATCATTGCAAGAAATAAAGTCATCATATTGCTTATGTGTAACGCTAGAAGTAACGTTTTCTGTTGAGTTAGGAATAAATCTGTCATGGTGGTCAAATCGAAGATCGGACGAAAGACAAAAAAGACAAAAGCCCTTAAAGGAGCAGAGGTTTGGAAAAGTGCTATGTTTATTTCCTTCTCGACCCACACCGAAAGTGCTCCGTATCCTCCTACCGATGCATGAAAGTGAAGCAAATCATCATTGCAAGAAATAAAGTCATCATATTGCTTATGTGTAACGCTAGAAGTAACGTTTCCTGTTGATTCTGGAATAAATCTGTCATGGTGGTCAAATCGAAGATCGGACGAACGACAAAAAAGACAAAAGCCCTTAAAGGAGCAGAGGTTGGGAAAAGTGCTATGTTTATTTCCTTCTCGACCGACACCGAAAGTGCTTCGTATCCTCTTACCGATGCATGAAAGTGAAGCAAATCATCATTGCAAGAAATAAAGTCATCATATTGCTTATGTGTAACGCTAGAAGTAACGTTTTCTGTTGAGTTAGGAATAAATCTGTCATGGTGGTCAAATCGAAGATCGGACGAAAGACAAAAAAGACAAAAGCTCTTAAAAGAGCAGAGGTTGGCAAAAGTGCTATGTTTATTTCCTTCTCGACCGACACCGAAAGTGCTCCGTATCCTCCTTCCGATGCATGAAAGTGAAGCAAATCATCATTGCAAGAAATAAAGTCATCATATTGCTTATGTGTAACGCTAGAAGTAACGTTTTCTGTTGATTTTGGAATAAATCTATCATGGTGGTCAAATCGAAGATCGGACGAAAGACAAAAAAGACAAAAGCTCTTAAAAGAGCAGAGGTTGGCAAAAGTGCTATGTTTATTTCCTTCTCGACCGACACCGAAAGTGCTTCATATCCTCTTACCGATGCATGAAAGTGAAGCAAATCATCATTGCAAGAAATAAAGTCATCATATTGCTTATGTGTAACGCTAGAAGTAACGTTTTCTGTTGAGTTAGGAATAAATCTGTCATGGTGGTCAAATCGAAGATCGGACGAAAGACAAAAAAGACAAAAGCCCTTAATGGAGCAGAGGTTGGCAAAAGTGCTATGTTTATTTCCTTCTCGACCCACACCAAAAGTGCTTCGTATCCTCCTACCGATGCATGAAAGTGAAGCAAATCATCATTGCAAGAAATAAAGTCATCATATTGCTTATGTGTAACGCTAGAAGTAACGTTTTCTGTTGAGTTGGGAATAAATCTGTCATGGTGGTCAAATCGAAGATCGGACGAACGACAAAAAAGACAAAAGCCCTTAAAGGAGCAGAGGTTGGGAAAAGTGCTATGTTTATTTCCTTCTCGACCGACACCGAAAGTGCTTCGTATCCTCTTACCGATGCATGAAAGTGAAGCAAATCATCATTGCAAGAAATAAAGTCATCATATTGCTTATGTGTAACGCTAGAAGTAACGTTTTCTGTTGAGTTAGGAATAAATCTGTCATGGTGGTCAAATCGAAGATCGGACGAAAGACAAAAAAGACAAAAGCCCTTAATGGAGCAGAGGTTGGCAAAAGTGCTATGTTTATTTCCTTCTCGACCCACACCAAAAGTGCTTCGTATCCTCTTACCGATGCATGAAAGTGAAGCAAATCATCATTGCAAGAAATAAAGTCATCATATTGCTTATGTGTAACGCTAGAAGTAACGTTTTCTGTTGAGTTAGGAATAAATCTGTCATGGTGGTCAAATCGAAGATCGGACGAAAGACAAAAAAGACAAAAGCCCTTAAAGGAGCAGAGGTTTGGAAAAGTGCTATGTTTATTTCCTTCTCGACCCACACCGAAAGTGCTCCGTATCCTCCTACCGATGCATGAAAGTGAAGCAAATCATCATTGCAAGAAATAAAGTCATCATATTGCTTATGTGTAACGCTAGAAAAAACGTTTTCTGTTGATTTAGGAATAAATCTATCATGGTGGTCAAATCGAAGATCGGACGAAAGACAAAAAAGACAAAAGCCCTTAAAAGAGCAGAGGTTGGCAAAAGTGCTATGTTTATTTCCTTCTCGACCGACACCGAAAGTGCTTCGTATCCTCTTACCGATGCATGAAAGTGAAGCAAATCATCATTGCAAGAAATAAAGTCATCATATTGCTTATGTGTAACGCTAGAAGTAACGTTTTCTGTTGAGTTAGGAATAAATCTGTCATGGTGGTCAAATCGAAGATCGGACGAAAGACAAAAAAGACAAAAGCCCTTAATGGAGCAGAGGTTGGCAAAAGTGCTATGTTTATTTCCTTCTCGACCCACACCAAAAGTGCTTCGTATCCTCCTACCGATGCATGAAAGTGAAGCAAATCATCATTGCAAGAAATAAAGTCATCATATTGCTTATGTGTAACGCTAGAAGTAACGTTTCCTGTTGATTCTGGAATAAATCTGTCATGGTGGTCAAATCGAAGATCGGACGAACGACAAAAAAGACAAAAGCCCTTAAAGGAGCAGAGGTTTGGAAAAGTGCTATGTTTATTTCCTTCTCGACCGACACCGAAAGTGCTTCGTATCCTCTTACCGATGCATGAAAGTGAAGCAAATCATCATTGCAAGAAATAAAGTCATCATATTGCTTATGTGTAACGCTAGAAGTAACGTTTTCTGTTGAGTTAGGAATAAATCTGTCATGGTGGTCAAATCGAAGATCGGACGAAAGACAAAAAAGACAAAAGCCCTTAAAGGAGCAGAGGTTTGGAAAAGTGCTATGTTTATTTCCTTCTCGACCGACACCGAAAGTACTTCGTATCCTCTTACCGATGCATGAAAGTGAAGCAAATCATCATTGCAAGAAATAAAGTCATCATATTGCTTATGTGTAACGCTAGAAGTAACGTTTTCTGTTGAGTTAGGAATAAATCTGTCATGGTGGTCAAATCGAAGATCGGACGAAAGACAAAAAAGACAAAAGCCCTTAATGGAGCAGAGGTTGGCAAAAGTGCTATGTTTATTTCCTTCTCGACCCACACCAAAAGTGCTTCGTATCCTCCTACCGATGCATGAAAGTGAAGCAAATCATCATTGCAAGAAATAAAGTCATCATATTGCTTATGTGTAACGCTAGAAGTAACGTTTCCTGTTGATTCTGGAATAAATCTGTCATGGTGGTCAAATCGAAGATCGGACGAACGACAAAAAAGACAAAAGCCCTTAAAGGAGCAGAGGTTTGGAAAAGTGCTATGTTTATTTCCTTCTCGACCGACACCGAAAGTGCTTCGTATCCTCTTACCGATGCATGAAAGTGAAGCAAATCATCATTGCAAGAAATAAAGTCATCATATTGCTTATGTGTAACGCTAGAAGTAACGTTTTCTGTTGAGTTAGGAATAAATCTGTCATGGTGGTCAAATCGAAGATCGGACGAAAGACAAAAAAGACAAAAGCCCTTAAAGGAGCAGAGGTTTGGAAAAGTGCTATGTTTATTTCCTTCTCGACCGACACCGAAAGTACTTCGTATCCTCCTACCGATGCATGAAAGTGAAGCAAATCATCATTGCAAGAAATAAAGTCATCATATTGCTTATGTGTAACGCTAGAAGTAACGTTTTCTGTTGATTTAGGAATAAATCTATCATGGTGGTCAAATCGAAGATCGGACGAAAGACAAAAAAGACAAAAGCCCTTAATGGAGCAGAGGTTGGCAAAAGTGCTATGTTTATTTCCTTCTCGACCCACACCGAAAGTGCTTCGTATCCTCCTACCGATGCATGAAAGTGAAGCAAATAATCATTGCAAGAAATAAAGTCATCAAATTGCTTATGTGTAACGCTAGAAGTAACGTTTCCTGTTGATTCTGGAATAAATCTGTCATGGTGGTCAAATCGAAGATCGGACGAACGACAAAAAAGACAAAAGCCCTTAAAGGAGCAGAGGTTGGGAAAAGTGCTATGTTTATTTCCTTCTCGACCGACACCGAAAGTGCTTCGTATCCTCTTACCGATGCATGAAAGTGAAGCAAATCATCATTGCAAGAAATAAAGTCATCATATTGCTTATGTGTAACGCTAGAAGTAACGTTTTCTGTTGAGTTAGGAATAAACCTATCATGGTGGTCAAATCGAAGAACGGACGAACGACAAAAAAGACAAAAGCCCTTGAAAGAGCAGAGGTTGGGAAAAGTGCTATGTTTATTTCCTTCTCGACCGACACCGAAAGTGCTTCGTATCCTCCTACCGATGCATGAAAGTGAAGCAAATCATCATTGCAAGAAATAAAGTCATCATATTGCTTATGTGTAACGCTAGAAGTAACGTTTTCTGTTGATTTAGGAATAAATCTATCATGGTGGTCAAATCGAAGATCGGACGAAAGACAAAAAAGACAAAAGCCCTTAACGGAGCAGAGGTTGGGAAAAGTGCTATGTTTATTTCCTTCTCGACCGACACCGAAAGTGCTCCGTATCCTCCTACCGATGCATGAAAGTGAAGCAAATCATCATTGCAAGGAATAAAGTCATCATATTGCTTATATGTAACGCTAGAAGTAACGTTTTCTGTTGATTCTGGAATAAATCTTTCATGGTGGTCAAATCGAAGAACGGACGAAAGACAAAAAAGACAAAATCCCTTGAAAGAGCAGAGGTTGGGAAAAGTGCTATGTTTTTTTCCTTCTCGATCGACACCGAAAGTGCTCCGTATCCTTCTACCGATGCATGAAAGTGAAGCAAATCATCATTGCAAGAAATAAAGTCAACATATTGCCTATGTGTAACGCTAGAAGTAACGTTTTCTGTTGATTCTTGAATTAATCTATCATGGTTGTCAAATCGAAGATCGGACGAAAGACAAAAAAGACAAAAGCCCTTGAAGGAGCAGAGGTTGGGAAAAGTGCTATGTTTATTTCCGTCTCGACCAACACCGAACGTGCTCCATATCCCGCTACCGATGCATGAAAGTGAAGTGAATAATAATTATCGTATAATATAAAATAGTTTACCGCAAGAAGGATGCAAGATAGCGCATCACGCTCGCACTACCAGGAGGGGGAGTGTAACGCGTGACATATCCTGGGCTATTCGAAAGCAAGAAATAACGAGCGAAAGCAAGAACAAAATACGGCATCGCGTTCGCACAACCGAGATGGGGAGTGCGTCATGCAAACAAGAGCACAAGAGAATCAAACTCAGAGGCGCGCAACCCGAGCTTCACACTTTGGGTACAAGCAAACAACGTGGCTATGGTGCAAAAATGGAGCACTGCCTTCGCTTTTGCATTGTTTTTTTTCCGCCACCTGAACGGGCGTACGCGAGCGAGACACCGCGCAAGCCGAACAAGAGTGCGAACAGAATCGTAAGAAACTCCACTAACGTGCAAACACAGTGGAGCCGTATGAGGATAAAAGTCCGAACTGTAACTTGGTATTCGTTTGAAAATAAATATGTTGTTTTAAGCTGGACTACAAAACAAATAAATTGGTCTAAAATGTAACACATAATTCATCATGTACGATAAACGCACTGTATTCAAAGCAAGCTTAATACTCATTAGTTTCGTTTCATTTTATTTTCCATATGTTGCCAATTAATGCATCTGTGATAGCATGTGCAATCGCGATTGCACGCGCGGCCGACACATTGGCACTCCTGGCTTTCTGCTCAATGCTAAAGGCAATAACTTTTCGTTGCGGTTTCGCAACGGTTTTCGGTTTCTTGAAGTTACAGAAAGATGGTTACATCAACAAAGTGGTTTGTATAGAAGTGCCCTTTCATTTGAAATGTTGTTTGCAAAAGTCTGTCAATCGGTTCAAAAAATGCAGGATTACTAGATATGATTTCAATCACTTTTTGTCATTTTTTAACCCTTTGGACGATCTTTGCAAACAACAATTAAAATGAAACATCTCTTCAAGGCATCTTGGATTGTGCGAAAATCATCTTTTAATTTGTTAAAGTTGAGAGGAAACGCAGCGAAAAGATGTAGCTAGCCGAACAAAAAAGAATGTTATCAGAACTATGTGTGATGGGGTGTGTGAATGTTTTGAGTATGTTACGCATTTTCAATGAAAAACAAAAGATATGGCGCATACGGGTAAAGTTCATGTTGCATGGAAACATTAAAGCTTTATCCACCCGCTACACCTCCTTTGCGTTAGTCACCATAGACACCAGCTTACCCGGAGATCAAGCAAGTTTTTTGTAAAACCATAATGTTTGAAAAAACTAAATAGGTTCACGATATTTTTGAAAATAAACACGGCACGGGGATTTTACCTGTGATGGGCGCACTTCATGAATTCATGGTAAGCGAAATACATTCTATATTCATTCATGCGCCATCCGAGATGAAGAGGCGGAAACTTCGGGGACCATTTTCTATAAGTCAAACTAGATCATGGCATACGCTGGCATAATATTGAAGCACACCAAAGTATCGAGCAAGCGGCGAATAACCTCGAACTGCAGATAAACGAGGGTAAAACCAAGATGATGGTGGCACCATCAGTGGGCCTGATAGAAAATGCCGAAAGCCTACGCGGGGGTGACGTAGAAATAAGTGAACGCACTTATGAAGTCGTCCACAACCCGTTCACCTATCGTGGATTAAAGGTCAGCACCAACAACAACATTGATCATGAAATTCGTGCGGTAATATAACAGTCTGCGAAAACTCTTCCTCTCACGATACCTTTCAAGACAGTTGAAGCTGGGACTATACCGGTCATACATAGTACCAGTGCTCACATACGCCTCCGAGACTCACCATGGACTCTGTCCAAATCTGACGAAACCCTTTTAGCCGTGTTCGAGAGTAAGATGCTGAGTAGGATTTTCTGCCCCGTATGTGAGGAAGGTCAATGGAGGAGCGGATGTAAAGACTAGCGCCAGGCTACGGTGGGTCCTGTGAATGGCACCGGACGACCCATCCCTTAGTCACTTTAGGCTGTTCCCAAGGACAGAGGAAACGTGGTAGGCCTAAATTGAGATGGAAGAATGGCGTTGACGAAGCCGCCAGTAAAGCCGGGATACGCAATTTTACCAGTGTGGCCAGCGACCTTGAGAAGTAATGAGAAAGGAAATAAATTCGTGCTGCGGTCTGTTTGAGACAGAAACAGCCTTAACAAAAAAAAATGAAAACACCTAATAAATTAAACAAAGCCACAAACCCAACAAAAAAAAGAAAGATTGAGAACTAAAATTTAACTGTAGATCAGTTACCATAGAACAAGTTTCTATACCACTTCGGACACACAAAACGACCAAAACATAACCCCGAGCTGTCGTCTACTGCGCGATAACTTTTAGGGGAAAGACGTTTGAAACAATTCGAAAACTTATGTTTTATTTGCAGCAGGGTTTGAAAATCAGTTTTGAAAACAGAAAGTTTGAGACGTGTATGGAACATAATATGCTTTTCTCCATGAAAGCAGTGGAAATCTCTTTCTGTTCCTCATGTACTCCCCTGTGTGATATTTTGTTTCGTTATTCTGAAGGTAACGTTACTATCAAATATCACATATTTTAGAGGGCTTTTTAAAATCGTTCTGTTTTATCACCGCAGTATGTTGCAAACTTTTTTTTTAACAAATATATGTAAACAAAACGAGTTTTACTTCATTGTGCTTAATTAAAAACAAAAATTAAAACCAATGATGTACCGTTCACCGATAACATTAAATTCCTAGAATCTTACCAACTTTCAATCAGCGTTTACGACTAATTCATTGTTCTGCGTCAAAAGCATCTTTGGAAAGGTTGATAAAGATAGAAGGATTAACTGTTCCTCTTTTTGGACCGGAAAGTTGCTTGACCTGGCTAAATAGGTCAGAAAAGCGAACAAAATAAGGGGGAAAAAGAGTACAGGAAAAGCGTCGATCAAGGTCTATTAGAATGCTCTTTTAAGGTGTATTGAAATGATCTACTCTCTTTCTATGCTCAAATAAGAAAGCTGATCTATTACTCTTAAAACTTTGCTGACAAAAGCTGTTTGAGAAAAACATGCTGCAGTCTACGCGATCAGTTGCAACACATGAGTCATGACGAACATGTTCGTCTTGCGTTGACACCGTTAAGTCAAGCTGGTCCGAGTATACTCAGGCTTTGTCAACAAAGGGTTTATGCATAAAGGGTGTCCCAGAAAGTATAAGCACGATTTCAAAATTAGGTAAAAAATAAAACCTGTTCCAGAAACTGAATTTATGTTTCATAAACTGTGTTTGGGTTCTGTTCTGGACTATTTGCGAAAGATAAAATTTTTGAAAATTTATCCGTATTCTAATGACCGCACTTTTGATCTGTCGTCTCCGATATGGCTCAGCACATACTTGTCGTGAACGGTTTTCGACACTTTTGGACGGTTTTACACTTTTTTTGAAAACTGTTGATGTTTTCCGTAGCTTTAACATGTTTTCTCAAGTGTGCCTTCGTTACCGCCCAAAATATCTCATTTGGTCTGGTCTTGGTCGACTCATCGTCGAGCTGATGAACGAGGATTTGCCGCACAGCAGCTTGTCGTACAGCTTCCGGGCCCGATTTTTAACGCATGCGGCCTGATTTGCCCTCCCTCTCGATTTTTTTTGGTTTTTGTATGATTTGAAATTCAATCTTGCCTTGTCTCATTGGACGTTATCTTTTAACGTACCCATTTGTTGAGCCACATCGCGAATGGAACTTTCCTATTTTTGCTTGATTGCCTTTGCTCTTTCCCGGTTCAACTGTTGGTCGACAGAACCAGGTTTTTGACCACTTTTAAGCGTATCCTCGAAGCTGGACTCCTCCCGAAACTTTTGGATGGCGGTTCGTACGGCTCCGATACTCAAACCTACCGATTTCGCCAATTTCCTTAGCGAAATGTAAGGAGTCGAACACTATTTGTGCAGAACGTTTTTGCGCGTTTTGACGGAAATGCCTCGCATTTTAACAGAAACGGTTGAAAAAATAGTTTGGATGCACTATCTAGTAGGTTTGAATGTAAACAATCAAACACCCGAAGAATCAACTGTTTGGCGTCATCCAGAAACGTAATTTAGAAATCGTGCTTATACTTTCTGGGACACCCTTTACATTAGTACCCTTAGTCATGTATAGAGTGAGCGATGTCCTGTATTAATTAAAGAAATGAGTGACATGAAACAAAGCAAACAAGTTTACAACAAGTTTGTTTGGTTTAGTTTTTGCTATCGACCACAGAATGAAGACAGTTTTCGATTCCACATGCACCCATGTAACCTCACACCTGATCTTGGGATTTTTACAAATGGCCTTGCAAGTGAAACATCTCTTCAAGACAAGCTACCTCTTGCAAGTAACGTATTTCTCTAAATTTTAAGTTTGAGAGAAACCGGAACGAAACGATCTAGCTGATTTGTTTATTTGTTTATTTGTAATGGAAAACTCAACGGACCGAACAGTGTCCCAATGAGTATCTAAAACTAAAACTAAAACTAAAACTAGGGCAGTTAACGCATGTGAAAAGCTTATAAAAAATTCGGGTCCATTGTTAGGCGCAACTTAAAGGTATTAGCGTTATCACAGAAATTGAAGGCATAGTAAGCTCTATTAAAAGTATTGCTCATAGCGGTCGTTGGAGCGAACTGGCCATAACGCGTACTATTAGAGGATAATCTTAGAAAGTCAGAATTCCGAAGCCGTCTACAAGGTGCGTTAAAGTTAACTAGTTCTAGTAGGTTTGGGGCATCAGTCTCGCCCTGAATCAGCTTACCTACAAACACTGCCTGCGCTATCAGTCGTCGTTTTTTAAGAGTTTGTAGTCCTAAGAGAAGGCAACGCGAGTGGTAAGAGGGAAAAGAATTCGAGTTACGCCAGGGGAGTGATCGTGTCGCCAATCTCGTAAACCTTTTTTGGATGTTTTCAATCCTATCGTGCCAATAGTTGAAATGTGGAAACCATATTACACTATTAAATTCCACAATAGGGCGCACTAAACTAACATACAACGTTCTGAGACACATTGGGTCGTTAATTTTTTTCGTGTTTCTAAGGACGAATCCTAGCGTCTTATTTGCTTTTGCTATCATTTCATTATGGTGGTCGTGAAAGGTAAGCTAACAGTCTAGAATAACGCCCAAGTCCCGAATCGTATTTCTTCTTTGTAATATTTGATTATTTAACTGATAGCTGTATATGATAGGCTTTTTTGTTCTATGAAACGACTATTGAAGGTTATTTCTTTCTAGCCTCAAGGAAGAACGCAGAACACTCTCGTACGGTGTTAACACCTTTATTCTTAAAGACGGACTGATGTCCAAACCGACTGACAGACAACTCTAGACTAACTTCAAGTGTCATTTCAAGTGAACATTCAAGTGTCAAAGTGACACTCCACGATGCAGGGGTTGCCCACTCTAATACCCCCACTCAACCACTGCACTTTGCCAAACCTATGGCTAAACAGTTTCGTCGAAACTCAGAAGTCGGCAACCCTTTCGTCAACATGTCCGCCTGTTGCTCTGCTGTAGGGATGTATTCGAGAACAATCCTTTTATCTCTAACCAAGTCCTTCAGAAGGAATAGTTTGACGTCGACATGTTTTAGCCTTCCAAGACTCTTGGAGTCTTCCACGATTCTAATTGTCGACTGATTGTCCTCGAAGTACGTCACTGGATAATCCACCTTGCATCCAAGGTCACGAAGTAATCGCGACATCCAAATACCATGGCAAACTGCAACGCACAAAGCCGCCAGTTCTGCCTCCGTCGAAGATAGCGCCACACTTTGTTGCTTCCGGGTGATCCATGCCACAGTCGATCCAAACGTTTTGAAAACGCTTCCGCTTACCGACCGTCTATCGTTGGGGTCACCAGCCCAATCCGCATCCGAGTACACTTCCAGCGCTCTTCCTTTACCTCTGCGGTAAACAAGGCCCACATCTAGAGAACCTTGTATGTAGCGAAGGATTCTCTTCAGATGTGTCCAATGCTCATCCGTTGGACAGCTCTGATACTGGCTGAAAACGTTCACTGCTGCTGCCACATCAGGTCTTGTTGTTTGAGCTGCGTACATCAAACAACCCACCAATTCGCGATATGGTTGCACCGTACGGTTTTCTTCTGTGCCTCTTAACAGCTTCAGCCGATTCTCGATTGGAGTCGAACAAGGTTTGCATGTCTCCATTTTGAATCGTCGCAAAACATCCTGGAGATAATTTCGCTGATGAATCTGCATCACGCCTTGTTCCATGTCGTAGCTGATATTCATTCCGAGGAAACACTTAATTTCGCCTATGTCTTTCATCTCAAATTCGTTCGAAAGGCATTCTTTCACACGCGCTACAGCCTCTAACGTCGATCCTACGATGACAAGATCATCTACGTACAGCACGATAATAGCTTTATCATTCTTTGTTGATCGTGTATACAGGCACTGATCAGTTAGGCTTCGCTGAAAACCCAGACGATCATGAATGAAGCTATCAAACCGATCGTTCCATGCCTTTGACGCCTGCTTCAGGCCATACAGAGACTTTCGCAAACGGCACACAAGATTTCCATCGCTCTGGAATCCTTCAGGCTGCGTCATGAAAATCTCCTCCGTTATCGTGCCATTCAAAAATGCGGTTCGCACATCCATTTGATGCACGATCATTTTCTTTTCATTCGCGTATGCAAGACCGTTCTGAGAGTGTCCAATCTAGCAACTGGAGAATAAGTCTCGTTATAGTCAATACCATAGCGCTGACTAAATCCTCTAGCCACCAAGCGGGCTTTATAACGGCAAGGCTGACCGTCCATGCCACGCTTCACTGCGAACACCCACTTACACGAAATGGGAACACGTCCTTCCGGGAGCTTGGTTAATTCCCATGTTTGGTTTCGATTTAACGCATTCATTTCCTCATCAATTGCGATTTTCCATTTTTGCCAATCTTCACGCTTACGAGCTTCACCCAGTGAGGTTGGAAGATTTTCTACATAACTCGTGGCATTTAACGCAAAACCAGCATATTCCATTACGTAATCTTTATGCCACTCAGGAGGCTTACGCTGTCGCTTCGACGTTTCATTATCAGCAACCGCTTCAATTCCCAGATCGGAACTCAAGCTAGGAGCGGTTTCATATTCACTATTTTCTTCCACGTTTTCGTTCGTTGAATACCATGGAACGTTGAGTACTCCTCCTGTCGCTGAAGGTTCTGCGCTCGGGGTAGAAATTTTGGCTTCGTTTTCATGGCAGGATTCCAGAAATTTTGCAGTGCTACTAATTTTTATACGGCATGTTTTCAGATCCACGAACCGATAAGCTTTTCGCCCTTCCTCGTAGCCGACGAACACTAACTTCTCGGATTTCATATCCAACGCCCGACGCTTCTCTTGTGGCACATGCACGTATGCCTGACTTCCGAAAATTTTGAGGTGGGAGTATGTTGGTTTCTTACCCGTCCATTTCTCGTACGGTGTGAGGTCGACCGCCGATGACGGGCAGCGGTTTTGTAGGTAATTCGCCGTATTAATTGCTTCGCCCCAAAACTTTTTCTCCAAACCAGAGTCAGCTAGCATGCAACGCATCTTTTTTTTGAGATAACGGTTTTTTCGTTCAGCCACTCCGTTTTGCTGTGGCGAATAGGGAGCTGACATTTGTTGCATGATACCGTGTTTTTTTAAGAATTGTTCCACTTCCCCACTACAATACTCGCCGCCACCATCCGATCTTATACACTTGGGGTACTGTCCGAACTGATTTTTCACGAGTTCACAGTATTCTCGAATCTTTTCTTGTGCTTCAGCTTTATGTTTCAGCAAATATATAACCGAGTAACGGCTGAAGTCATCGACTAAAATCATGTAGTACCGATTTCCTCTTGGTGTTGAAACTTCCATCGGTCCTCCTAAGTCACTATGCACAAGATCCCCCACTTTATCGGATTTACTTTTTGAAACTTTCGGAAAAGGGTCTCTACTCATTTTTCCTTGGCAGCATGGCCCATACAAAGAATTCCCACTATAGTTTCGAATCTTTAGCCCGTAGCCAAGATTTTCACGCACTATTTGAGTTATGGCTGTTGGGTCGCGGTGTCCAAGACGACGATGCCATAATTCTAAGCTTTTTGGTATTTTTCCGCATGAATATTGACACGAATCGGCAGCACTTTCGTTTTTAAAGAATGTCACCTCGTACAGCTTTCCCCGTCGACTTCCGCATATAATCGTTTTACCATCTCGCTTTACGAGAACTCTACCTCCCTTAAAAATAACGGTGAATCCCGCTGACTCCATCTTTCTCACAGACAGCAGGTTCACTCGTGCGTCCGGTATGTATAATACGTTCTTGAGTTCAATGGAAAACGGTCTTTCGTGTACCATGGAAACCAGCTGGACTTCACCACTTTGTTCAGCAACAATTATTTCTCCTTCCTTGGCTACAGATATTGTCATGGGGTTTTGCATCGGGACTAGTTTGTCCAAAAGGTCTTTGTTATTAGTTATGTGTTCCGAAGCACCAGAGTCAACTATCCACGATACCTCTTGTCGTGTAAACTTTTGTGGTGTTCTGGGAGTCACATCATCGCCAATGAAACAAAAACTAGCACCACCTTGTTTTTCATCGAAATTTGTGTTCCGATGTTTCGGTTTCCCTCTTTTGGGTTGGTGCTTTTGTGGGCAGTTACCCACTTTGTGGCCGATTTTATTGCATCCATAGCATTTTAACTGCTTCGCTTGTTTCTGCCAATCACGTTGTACCTTGTGTAGGCTGGAGAATGCAGCAGGCTCTGATTGTTCATCATTCCTAGGGATTTCGATGCTTCTTTTCGTTTCCTCATCTAGCAATCTTGCCTTTACCAAATCCATGGTAAGTTGGCCTACCGGCATTGATTCTAGAATTGTTACTATAGTGGAATACTCTGGCCCGAGGGTAAGCAATAAATGACATATTGCGTCTTCGCTCTCCATGGTACCTCCCGTTGCGTTGTATTCGCGTACTAATTTACCGTACGCCAGGAAATGATTCGTTAAGTTGGAATTTCCTTGCTTCAGCAGGAGTATTTTTCTTTTTACGTGCATTCTACTCGACAAACTTTTCCGTTCGAACACCTTCTGCAGCGTGTCCCATATCTGTTTTGATGTTTCACATTCCTGCACATATTCTAAATGGATGTCACTAATTCTTGCAATTAGTAATGATTTGCACCGTTTGTCCTGTTTTTTCTGCGCGGAATCTCCCGGTTCGGTGGATAGGTATTCGACTAAGTCATGCTCCTCTAGCATGCACTTCATTCTGAACTTCCAGGAAGAGTAATTCGTTCCATCGAACGAAAACATTTTGTAGAAATCCATGGGTTCCGCACCGAGCCGACCACTTGTGGTGGCGTTTATATTTCCTTTCTTTTCCGTTGCCATAATGGCAATTTACACAAAGGAATCGGTTTTCACTGCCAACTAGCAAGCACTTAGTTGTTTCGCACAGCACCGAGCGAGTACACAAAAGAATCGGTTTTCACTGCCAACTAGCAAGCACTTAGTTGTTTCGCACAGCACCGAGCGAGTCTGGGCCCAAAACCTATTGAAGGTTATTTCTTTCTAGCCTCAAGGAAGAACGCAGAACACTCTCGTACGGTGTTAACACCTTTATTCTCAAAAACGGACTGATGTCCAAACCGACTGACAGACAACTCTAGACTAACTTCAAGTGTCATTTCAAGTGAACATTCAAGTGTCAAAGTGACACTCCACGATGCAGGGGTTGCCCACTCTAATAACGACACAATGCAGCACTTCTCGACACATAAATTTAATTGATTTCAATCACACCAAAGACATAAATTGTTGAGAGTATCCTGTAGTCGAGAGCCATTCCTCAGATCAGATACTTCATTATAGAGTTTGAGGTCGTCAGCGAAGAGCAGCACAGAAACACTATGAAGGACTGTACACACGTTATTGACGAATAAAACAAATAACAACGGACCTAAATTACTACCTTGAGGAACTCCAGAAAGACTTGTGAAGGGATGCGACAGAGTGCCATTAAGTTTAACCTTATAAGAACGACCACATAGGTAGGAACGAAGCCAAAAAATAAAGTCAGAAGCAATGCCCAGTCGTTCAAGCTTCGCAAACAGTAGATCGTGATTCAAACAGTCGAAAGCGGCTTTGAAATCCGTATAAACCGCGTCTACTTGGTGTCCAGACTCCATCGCTCGCAGAGCATTAGTCACAAAGCCAGCAAGATTAGTGGTAACGGAGCGCTTAGGCATGAAGCCGTGCTAAGAAGTTGACAAATTTTATTTAAATTAAATTGACTTCATTGACAAAATTGGTTACAAGTGCTGTAATAAATCCGTTTTTAGATTTATAAAAACAAGGTGAAATTTCAGAGTCTAGGATTTTTATCTTTTTTTCCAGGAAGACGTCACCGTTTTTAAGAGTTACCGGAATTTTGACTTTTTGTACGGTATGAGCGTTCAGAGTTACATCTTGAAATCCGAAACGTTTTATGGATAATGGTACTGTATTGTTTGGAAAGCTTAGTTTGTGTTCATGTGTGTCAATGTGACATTGCAAACTTGATAGAGTTTCGTATCCGAGGATTCCATCGAAGAACTTATGAAACTTAAAAACGTAAAATTTCACATTCTTTTTATCAAATATGTCAGAGAAGTAACATTCGTTGTTTTCCTTTGCTGTTTGTAACTGTGGTTATTGGGCACTCTTTTCTTAAGGTCGATGGTACAAGTTCTGGAGATATGAAATTTTTGTTTGAACCACTGTCAATAAGGATTTTTGCTGTTTTTCCTTCTATTGTTTGGCAAAGATAGGGTAAGCCATTTGTCGCTAAGTCGGAAAGTTTTTCTGACTTAAGATTTGAAAATTTACTTCCTCCTGTTCTGGGGTTTCTTGTCCGATTTCCTCAGCTGAATCTGAGTCTTCATAGTTATTGGCTGTGTGTGCGAAAATTTTGTTTCTATTGCTTACCCTGAGGGTAGAGTCAATATCCATGGGGGTTGGCTTTTGTCAATCAGATTGCGGTTTCTCAAAGTATGAGTAAAATTTTTTCTCCAAAGTTTTGTCCTTTTTGTTATTGAATGCTTTTCCGGATTGGTTTTGTTCAAATACGGCCTGAGTTTGGACTTTTCTTTTTTCGGCGTTTTGGAATCTGCACAAAAATGCATATGCTGATTCCAAGTCGTTTGGTTGTGCGGTTTGTGCATAACCAAAGTTGGGCCTGCTCAGTCCATTAATGAATGCGGCTAAGCATTCCTGTTCAAGGAAGTGATTTATAGCCTGCCAATTTTTGGCATATAAGTCGTTCTCTCTTGCGACCGACTTCATGCTTATCATAATTTCCTTTACTTTTTTATAATGAATGTTCAGCGACTCGTTCATCTTCATAGACCAGAGTTGCGTTTGGTAAGTGGCAAAGGTGTTCCTATCGCAATACACTGACTGTAAAATTTCAGCCGCCTCCGCAAAGGTTGAGGGATTCCCGTTCACACAAATTGTGTCACGTGCCCTGCCTTCGATTTTGTTGATTATTGTTTGCTCGTAAATAGCAAGCAATTCAGGTGGGGTTGTATTGTTCGTAAAAAGGCTCAGTAGTTTACCATGCTGTCAACTGTTTTTTGTTACCATCAAATAAAGGTATGATCCTAATTGGATCGGGAATGCGAAAGAGCGAGCTAGCCGATTGGCTTTGGCTCTGCAACTTCAACGCGTTGTTTTCCGTTTGAAGAGCACTAATGCGTGCTTCCAATTGTCGGATGAAGTCACATACCGCTTGGTAATTGTGTTCCTCCATAGTAGTAAAGGTGCGTGCTTTCACTTTTGAAAAAGGGGAAAATTTTGGCATAAGCAACTTTTTACCACACGATTGTCACGGGTTGGACAATACGTATTTTTCTTCTTTTTCACTAGTTATGCACTTGTATGTTTAAGCGTTTTGTGATAGTGTTTCGGTATTTTTTACTCACTACACTTAAAACTTACTAGCTCACCTTTCGTGTTTAATCGAAAATTCGATTGATACCTGAATTCCACGTGTTGGGTTTTCAGGGAGTCCAGTTGATGTCCAGCTTCGTCCTAGGAGTAATTTATAGTTGCAGGTCTAGTAGTAGGTGGTTGGTAATTTGGAGAATAAATCCGAGTCCACTTCTGTGAATTGATATTCAAACGTCGGGAACCGCCACTAATCGTCCGCGTGTCGGGAGATGGTGTTTAACCGGATGATTCCACAGCGAAATGGCCCGTACGGCTGCGCCAGTTATAGGATAACTTCCTTTTCGCATATTTAAAAAAATAAACTATTTATTTTCCGGTGTTCGTCCGAGCTTGGACAACTAAAGACTGAAGACTGCTTTATTGAAAATAGTACGGCTACGTTGGCTGCGCCGATTGCGCTGACGAAGCGTCTGGCTGCTGGTGTCTGGAGGCGTCCGTTCCCACGATTCCATGCTGGTGTCCGGTTGCTCGCGCGTGTGACCGCTGGCTCGCGCGTGTGACCGCTGGCTCGCGCGTGGCGTTGTGGCCGCTACTTCGCGCGTGACGCTAAGTCCTCTTGTGTTTCACATAACTATATAGTGTGTCTGTTAAATTCTTAAAATTGTTCATAAGCTTAAGCGTGACCATTGAACGACAAGCACTTAGGCTTTAGTGACGAATCTATAAAATAACTGTCTGATGCGATGTGTGGAACCATGAAACTTTTGAGTGTTAATGCGTTTTACACAGTAATCGTCAATGTCACTCTTGCATAATAATATGACGCAAACTGAATCACAAAACAAAGATGATAGGTGCCGCAAGGTATCTTCACTTTGTTTTTTTATAAATCCACGCCAATATTTAAAAAATGCTGAAATTAACTAGCAACTGTTGTTGCTTAACTTCTAGTTTCGATTCACCAACAAATATAAAATCTTCTCTGCGAGCGCAGTTTTTTTTTATATTTTTTTTTGTATTGCTGCATTACGAAAGAATTTTCTTCGATGCCTGACGGACATAAATATACTCGGACCTCATAAACTTGTGTTCATAAACATGGCAACGCTTCCTTGAGATGTATTGGTATATCAATTTTGGTTGTTAAGATTATGACACTTGAAAGATATGATTTTAAAGAACAATCATACTGTTTTTTCCTGAAGGACAATTTGCAGCAATCAAAGCAAACCAAGACAAATTTTATTCCACTCTATTCAAAGAAAGCCTATCCGGTTTCACTGGAAGTACAACCCCTACCGTGTTTCAAAATTTGGTGATTCAATCATTGAAATACTTTTCATCGAATGAGAATTGCAAACACTACTTGCACATACCATTTTAATGCATACTACTGGTTGGAGACGCCAAGTACGTGATAAACTACCCAAGAAGAAAAAACCCTGCTATTTGAGGTGTTTGTGACCTCTTTGTGTAATTTGCACTAAAAGTCACAACTCACCCGAGCACCAGCGCTTATTCGAACTGTCTGCCGTCAAAACTTTTGATCGTCTCTGGCTGCACTATATGAAAAATGAAAAAAAAAAAGAATTAACAGCTGCAACTACGCACTTTTTTCCATCGTATGTTACCGTCGGCTATAATCAGATGTGCTGTGATTTACAAATGTGTGTGTTGCTACTGGAAAGTGGCATATGTTATTGATTTCTATAATTTTTATTTACATGAAAGTGTTTCGTACTCACCGGAGCAGAAAAAGAACCCATTACTGCAGGCTGCATTGTGACTTCGCTGATGGGCTACATCAAAACTGTGTTTTTTGTTTGCAACTGTGTCATCTCTCAAATGCCCCACAAACGAGTTTTATCTGAAGTAAACGTTTAGCAATTTCTGACGCAAGGACTAACAGTTTCGGATTTTTCAAAACCAAGAAGTTATTCGAAGCGATAAATACAACATTCAAGAAGAATGTGTGCAAGTGATTTTGAAAATTTTAATTTAAGGTTCCTCAACATCAACGCCGAAGAGACCACCAGTTGCACCAAAAACTGCATTCGTGATCAAGCAAAGCTAATTGCGTCTACTGAATTTCACGGGTCATTCAGCAGCAAGTGGTAACTGGCAACATTAAAAGAAATATTTAACTAGAATGTGTGCAAGTAATTATATTAATTTTTGCATTCAATGGTCGTCTTTTTCAGCTTCGCTGAAACTACCGGTTGGTCCTAAACCTACAACCGTGGTCAACAAAAGCTGTCCAGGAGTATATACGGATGGTACAATAGCGAAAGGTTAGTGGAAGTTCATCTTTAAATTTTATTGAAACACAAGTATTCTACTGGGTTGATTTAATTGGGATATAATACTTTTCAAGCACAATTGGAAACCGAGCAACAATACCTTAAGAAACGCAGATCAATCGACTAAGTGTGTGATTCAAAGTACAACAAAAGCTTAGTAAAAGTGAGCGTTCTGGGAGTTATCAACCCTTAGAATAGATAAAACCGAACAGACTTATAGAAGAATTACTAGAAACAGTATTTCTGATGAAAAAAGAATTTAATAACGGACAAAACTCTGTTCCCAGTTGAAGCATGAAGATAGCATGAAGCGTCTGAGAGTTTATTAATTTTTACAATATTTTAGGCAATTTTCCAAAAAAACTTCAAGTAGTTAAGTATCTACGAGAAAATATATCAGTATCAAAATACAGAAAAAGCAAACTTCTATGTCAAATATATGAACTACACAGAAAAATGGTTATAAATGTGAATGGTGAAATTTTTTGGAACCTCAAATTCACATAATTAATGAATTTTTAAAATTATAAAAATAAAACAATATTTTTGGAAACACTCTCAAGTATCTTCATTGAAAATTTCAAATCGATTCGACGTCTAGATAAAAAGTTATTAAGTCTTAAGCACAGGAAAACGGAATCTCCCATACAAAATGTATGGACTACCCGGGAAGTCCGGTTGAACGTTTGAGGGGTATCAACCGAAAAACGCAAATGAAAATTATTTAAATTCCTTGAAAATTTTTTTTTCTTAAGCAAAACGATAGAAAATGAGTTTTTCAAGGCATTCCAAAAATTTCATGCCGATACGTCAATCCAATCAAAAGTTGGAACAAAACAAAACTCCAAAAACTACCCGGGCAGGCGGTTGAACGGGTGACGGTTAAATTACAGTTAGAGGTGACGTTGGCATTAGATAGCAATAGCATGGAAAGCGAGTGAAGGGAGGGCGAAAGTGAGATGCAGACAATTTCTACGCGTTGAAATTTCCCCTGCCGCGTCGAAATTTCCCCTAAGCGTCGGAATTTCTCCTTAATGCTGTGCTGTCGCTAAGGATACTATTGATGCATGATGTAGGGGAAACCTTTTTTTTTTGGTAATCGATGGTTACTTTGCTGGAAAATAAAACAAAGCAAAGCGAAAATCTGCTACACAGTTTCATTCAAAGTTTGTAATAGGAAGGAAATGAAACGTTTTAGTGATTTTGGGTACAATTTCGAATCGAACATTGCATTTACTCTTCTGAAAGGTTGTGCTTCACGTGATGAAAATCACCGACGTAGAATAAAATCAACAATAAAACTACATCCATAAGGTTTTGCCCTGAAGCCGGGACCTGTAAATTGGACGTATTACCGGGCCATGTAAACGGGCCATGTTACCGGGCCCTGTAAACGGGTCCTGTCAACGGGCTCTGTAACCGGGACTTGCAAATTGGTCGTGTTATCGGGCCCTGTAACCGGGGCCTGTCAACGGGCCCTGTAAATGGGCCGTGTTACCGGGTCCTGCAAACGGGCCCTGTAAATGGCTTCTGTAAACGGGCCCTCCAAACGGGCACTGTAACCGGGCCATGTAAACGGGCCCTGTAAATGGGCCGTGTTACCGGGTCCTGCAAACGGGCCCTGTAAATGGCTTCTGTAAACGGGCCCTCCAAACGGGCACTGTAACCGGGCCATGTAAACGGGCCCTGTGACCGGGTCCTGTAACTGGGTCCTGTAACTGGGCCGTGTAACCGGGCTGTTTTACCTAGTTCACATAAAAGTGCCAACAACCAGTATTGTATCGACTTCCAATACCACTCATTGAAACAACGGATAAACATTGAGAATTTTTGTATAATAATGTAGATTGAACTGTTGAATAATTATTTCAGAAACTTATGAGCACAAAGAAGAAAATGACCCAATGGATCGACTGGAAGCTAAAATAAATAAAATTTTAAATTCATTTGACGGTTTTGCAAAAGTAATCCGTGACATTCACCGAACTCAAAAACGCCATGATACACAAATGCAGATTCCAGTAGATATGGTGAAACCAGGTGCAGGGAAACAACGGCGACCAAACTTCGATTTTAAAAGGACTAGGTTTTTAAGGCCAGGTCCCTGGCCCGTCGGCAGTCTCTGGTTTCCCTACCGCCCTTTTGATGGTTCCGTGTCGTCACGTTATGGTTTCAATTGTATCGGCAATTTCAGAACGCTTAGGGTGTTTAAAATACGTATTGCGGGACCATCGATAAGATACGAAGTAAGCTGACCGTCTCCATGTTCGACCAGAGCCAGATCTTGGCGAACAGGATATCTCCCTTTGACTATAGCTTCCGTCGATATAGATGTAAAATTACAGCTATATCGAAAAATGCTACCAAATACCAAATCAAACGAGTTTATCAAACAGCCTGGTTAGTAGGAGGTTTTTCAAAGATATGTTCTTAAGCCGAGTAACAGCATATTGTTCCAGTTTCTGTGCTACGCAGTACATGCAGGCCTACGCAAGTCCTGTGGTTTCGCCACTTTTTAAAGTGTGGGTCGGACACGAAGCACAAAGCAACCATTGCAAACGGTAAAATGTTGTCAGTCTGACACTAACTGACTAACTACGGTTGTCAAAATCTGCGCAAATTTGTTTCTCGGTCGTTGAGTTAAAAAAAGGAGTAGGCTAAAATGTGTGCACCTGGTATTGATTGCAAGCGGATGGAAAATAGTTGTTTGTGATGATTTTTAATGTTTGTTGATAAGCAAAACTGACATTTGCTCGTGTTTTATCAGGCTTTTGCGTCCCGTGTAAACTGAGCATAACACTCCTGCTACGCATGTTAATCGATATTATTGCGATGCGATGCGGGGCACATCCTTCTCTCCATGTGCCATCAGTGCCGCATACGCTGCACGTTCTGTGGCTCACAATTCCCCCCATCGATTTTTTCTTTCTTTCGTTTCTTATGGAGAATCCATCCATGTGTGTGATGATTCATAAAAGGCGCAGTATCAACTCGACGGCCTGCACACTCTGCCGCTTGCTATCCCCCACCTTCTATGTTTCAGGGAAGGAACTACCTCCGTTTTCTTGCCTTGTTCGTTTCGCGGAAGGTAAAGTTACCAGCTCGCACAACTGCAGTCTCGGATCGGTTCACCATATGCTCTGCCGCGGATAGCGATCCCTGCTGCTCACGTTCTTGTTTTGTTTTCTTGTAGTGGTAGATCCGTTAACACATGCATAGAGAAGCGATTACGAATCAACTGGATGCATTGTAAGCTAATCCTGTATGCAAGCGCGATTGTTCTCACTCCTTCTCACGTAATCGTTAAGTCAGCTCAAACATACCGTCCTATGCCGCTCATCTTCTGTCTCTCTCTTTCTATTCCCTATCTATCTCTCATTTTCTCTCTCGCTCTCTAAATGTTGCTCTCTTTACCTTTTTCTCTTTTTCTACTTCGTTCTCTTTCTCTCTTTTTTATCTTATTTCTCTTCCTCTCTCTCTCTTTCTCTCTCTATCTCTCTATCTTGCTCTCTTTCGCTCTATCTCTATCTCTCTCCCACTTCTCATCCCACCATTTCTTTGTTTACCACTCTTTGTCCCCAACTTTCCCATCTCCCATCTCCCTTCTTCCATCCCTCATCAACAATCTCTCTTATCTCCATCGTACTCTTTCTTAATTTGCCTGCCACATCTCCCATCGCATTCACACTGTCTCCCTCTTTTTCTCATTATCTCTTTCTTTCTATTTATCACTCTCTCTCTCTCGCTCTCTGGCTATTTCTATCCCAATCCCTATGTCTCTCCTTGTCGTACTTTCCATTTTTGTCTCTCTGTTCCCCACTATGTCTGCCTCTATCTTTACAGTATGTCTCTCTCTTTCCCTCTCATTTTCTCTTGATATCTTTCCCTATTTCTTTCTCTCACTCTTACACACACTAACAGCACAAAATTCCAACAACAACGCACAGATGGGTAGGTTTTGCTTAACAGGCCCATTTTTATGATTTTGAATTGGTAGCGACATTGTATCAGGCATCGATCGAATAAGGGTTACTTTTCGCGCGCGTGTTTGTTGGGCCATGGTCGACCCTCGGAAGGAAAATTATTATAAGAGATTAAGTATTCCGAAGATCTGCATGAAACCGAATAATTACTAAAAAATGATAATTACCTCAACAAAGTGGCTGAATAGTTAGAAACTAATTTAACAACAACGGAAAGAGACAACAGAATGCAAGCTACCGTACGCCAACGTAAACATCGCGACCGGCAACCCATACTCTGCGGTGGAGTAAAACGATGCGAAACGCAACATCATCATCGCTCCCACGATGACCACGACTACGCGTGCGGCAGCCCGTAAGCCACCGGCAACATGATGCGCGCATAAAACGCAGCATCAGCATCGTTCCCAAGGGAGGGACATAGGGATCAAGAATGTAGAGAGATCAAGCGCATAATAAAGTGGATCTGAATAAGACCGTCAACCAGGACGGGACCATTTTTAAAAATACCGCCCCTTGGTTGAAAACATAACTTGCATGAGACTAAAGAACTAATTTTTGATAAAGAGTTTCTCACTACAGTAAATTTTACTTGATAAACAAAAAACGGACCCAAAACACTATAACTAATAGGTTTTGAAAACATAATAGAATTTTATAGAAGGATAGGATCATCTGAACTAGTAACGATCCAAAAAAGAGTATGTAACAAAATTCTTCCTTAAAAATTACGTTATGCTTGTAAGAGGGTTCATATGAAAGACACATGAAAATCATCGTGTGCTTTTCGTAACAACTTGCTTTGAATTGAAGATTTGTTATAAAAAGTCTCCAATAATTCACTTTAACTTATAAATAAACCATAAGAAATTAAGTATCTGGTTGACTTTTTGTTTATTTGACTATAACATTCAATTTACAAGTGTATGGAGTAATGGGATAAATAAACATTTGTTTTCTTCAAGACAAGTAGCTATAAAAATCAGTTTACTCTCTGTAGCTTCGCGTATTCATTCAGGGGTGGAAACATGTATTAAACAAGTAGATGAATAAATTGCGCTTTCATATGACCATATATTTCAGACTCAGCTGAATCTTTGGCTTACCTTTCATCTGTGCCCTTTCTTCTACGGAAGCTGTTTCGTTTTCAACTCGTCTTATTTGACTTTCACGTCAATTTACGAATTGGTACAATTCACCGGTTTGTTTCAAACGACGAACATAATTAGGCATGATTGCTTTATTTCATTTAGTAAACAAATAGATAAATTCGAGTGGTCGAAAGAAGCACAGCACTTGTTTACAACTGTCCATTGTTCATAGTTTCCACCATTTGTTAGAACTAGCTCCAGTTAGATCAGTCGAGAATGAGAAATAGAAAGAGATGATAGGCAATGCTTTGCAAATTTGAAACCGGATAACCGAAAATATTTCAAACTGACGTCTTCCATTAGATTGCATGAAAGTTGATCTCGAACCATACAATGTAAACGCATTCGAAAACTCGCACTAGAGATATTTTTCTGCTTGCGTATGACTTCAGTACATAAGCTTCAGTAAGTGCGTAAGGTTCATATACGACTCCAATTCTTCGAATGAGTAAGACAAGAAAAATGATGCAAAACCTTACTTTTGAATGGAACCACACCAATCGTTTATCCCTTTGCATTGCGTTGATTGCTTAAAATACAGGCTCGCTTTTTGGGAACCAGAAGAATAGCTACAGCAAACTTTGTATGTTTGTGAAAAAATACAACACACTTTTGAGAAAAAATGGGAGGATCCCTTAAGTAAGCAGCTTAACTGAGGAAACTATGCCACCTGGAGAAACCTGCCTGCCTAGAAAAAGTATGAATAGGTTTTTTGAAAAGGTTTTTATAATAATATGGCAAAAATACTACAATCGCGTTTCATTGAACTTAAGTTTAAGGATAACAATAGGCCACGAATGTCACTCTCAACATGGTTTTGGAAAATCAACACGCAAATTCTAAAACAGATACACACAAAATAATAAAAAAAATCTGTTTAACATTAATTATCTGCTTACTTTTTGCTATCTTAAGCCTTCGCTACATCCAAGCGAAATTGGTAAGGCGATACGAAGGCCGAAATAACAACTTAAACGTTTGTCTAAATAATAATGGGATCGCCATCGAACTAAACATTATTGACAAGCTATAAGGACTATTTGAGTTTTCAATTTAAGCTTACCACGAAAAATCCATTTTAGTAGTAGTCAGAAACCACGAAACTTTAAGACGCAATTACTGACCTTCGATGGTTCAAAATGTCTATTTCGTTTATATTCATGATAGTTTCGTTATTTAAACCGTGTGACAGTGCGTGTCTCTGGCACAGCTTCGAATGTCCTTTATTTTTATTCTTCTGACCGTTAAGTAAGAGCATAACCACAAGTTATGGAGGAAACCATCCTATCGACTCGTTGACCTACCAACCGGGATGAAGTTATGGTAAGACAAATTGTAACGGCCTTGTTGCACGACCTAATTTTCGCCTTAAAATTTGTATATAAATCTTGTAAGAATGTGTTAATTTGAGTTAATTAAAGCTTCAAATCAAAAAGAAGATGGTATCTTTATAAAACTGTTTGAACCCAATTAAAATAAGGGTAATTCCGATATAAGAAAGGCGCATTCGCTTACCTATGATATTCTCATGGTGGAATGGTAACGAAACATTCATCGGGCCAAACAAACGAAATGTTGAACACTGAAGACTTTACCTGACGGCGGTGCCAAACTCTGTCGTGTTGTAATAATGTTTTGACTTTCTTAATGAAAAATTAAGTCAAATTACAAAAGCAGGGCAAATACCCATGATGTGCCATAAACCAATAATTTACTTATGTTGCGACAAAAGTATCCGTTCTATTAACACAGCTTAGTCATCCCGTTTGAAAAGCATTATCTCAATATGGAAATAAGTTTCATGGCTTATGGCATAACGTGTTCGGCGTAAAACTAGACCACTCTTCATTCTTTTTAAACTTCTTTTTCGAGAATTTGTATTATGAATAATGAAATTTCACCAACGAAGTGTCGATTTCGCTTAATTTTTTTTCTGTTTGTTATTTTTTTTTTTAATTTTTTTAAAAAAACTGATTATTTCTTCTGAATTAAAGCCTGCCGATGGCAACAAGTTTGTTAAATAAGCAGTTTGTTTTATCTCGGTTTCGTTGACAGGTATACGAAAATTTCGCCACATGCGCTCGAATATTTCAATCGCCATATTAAAGTCAATGCGATACGCATGCCAGACGACACTTTTACCTTCCGAGTCAAGTTCACTTAAGCAATTAAATCCTTTATTTTTGTCCATCATGTATAAAAGAAATGACAAGATTTCCCGTTGATTTGAATTTTCTTTGTTCCTGACTGATTTGATGCAAAGAAAAAAAACTGTATAGTTTTTCTCATTACCGATTTCTGTCACAGCTTTAAAATTGAATTGGTTAATCAAGCAATGTGCAAGAACTATCCATGATTTTTGAATTGCGATATGTAAAAGATTTAATCCCGTTGAATCCTTGTAGTCTAATTTGTTTTTTGATTCTAAAATTTTGCATATACTGGTACACAACTTATAGCGTTTTAGTTGGCGTTTGCTAAAATAGTCCAAAAATATTACTGGGTCTTCAGGTATCTGAAAAATGTGACGAGTTATAAGACATTCTGCTATTTCAAAGTTGCCAGTATAAATGGCAATTTGTAAAACATTTCTTGCATTTGAGTCCGTATAATCACATTTCTTGTTCTTCACCAGTATGTCGCAGGTTTTTTCGCAAACTTTTCTGGTGACGCAGCACCTGTTTGGGAAAAATTTCAAAATATCTTCTGCATTAAAATCATCAATGTCAAATCGGCTTAATAGTTCTAGAGTTTCCGTTTCATTTAAATTTTTGAGAGGGTTAGAAAACAGCCTTTGCAAAATTTCAGATGCAATATCTGGAACATTTATGACCGCATGATAAAAAACACTCTTACCTCCCACATCTTTTTGATTGAAAAACTGTTCTGGTAAATCCTTATAAAACTCTGCCATGTGTTTGAAAATTTTCAATTGAATCTTGCTTTTAGTTGAATTTTTTTTCACGCAACTAAAGTAAGCATCCAAATGCTCCCCTGTCGGATCTTTTTCTGTTGTGTTGCTATCAAAATCAAGCAACATCTTAACTAAATCTAATTCAGCGCTTTCAATGGCGAAAATTAATAGTTTTTGTCTTGAAGCATCAGCATCAAGCTGCTCATTTCTTTTAACAAGAAACTGCAAGGTACTCTCATGCCAGTGTATGCGATTGCTCAGAAGAAGATGTTGCATGAACGTATTGCTAACTTTAGTCCTAAATTTTTGAAATAAATGATTTAAAATTGGTAGGTTTTTGGTGTGTATTGCTAAACATATCAACAGTTCGGTACCGACATCAATACCAAGTTTGGACGGGAGTTTTAGATCGTATGGAATCGTGTGACATAAAAGATCGCTCTGCATCAAAAAGCTCTTTTCCAAACTTTCTTCAACACGTTTTTTCTCTAATGTACAATCATGAAGATGAGGGATTTTGTTTTTTTCACAGTATTTTTGGAAAGCATCTTGAAATTTCATTGGATCCTCTTCCATAAATGCCACTAACATCAAAAGTTCACTCTCAACTCCAAGGTTGTCAGGAAAATCGGTTTGGAATTTTACAATTAAAAACTTGAGAGCATTGATTGACCGTTTTGCTACTGCTTCTTTAAATAAAGATTCTACTGTTGATGTTATGTCTATGCCTGCATGCTCTACGACAATTTGAAACAAAAGTGAATCACGATCGATACATTTCAATAGAAACATCAAGCCTTCCTGTTTAATTTGCGATTCGGACCGATCATTTGTTTTAAACCACGGATATTGATTCCAAACCAGGGCTTTTGATTTAGCTTTCTTTATCTGATTGAAAACAAAAAACTGATGCACAAACTTTGAAAATAAAAGCATTACGAATTTTGCCCTGCGATTCCGTGCTACGCTTGGTGGTACCGTAAGAATCTCGCATTCAAATTTAAATAGCCTGTTTAATCCAGCTCTTGTTCGATCCTCGTTATCAGTAATTTTTATTCGTAACATTTTAAAAGCAAAGTCAAGGGCAGTCCAGCCAAAAAACTTGTCCACTTGGTATTCATAATCTTTTCTTTCCATGGAATCAAGAAGTAAGCATACTATTGGCTCATTGTGGTAAAGCAACGCTAAGTGAAATGGAGTTCTGCCCCAAGCATCTGTTTTCTGAATCAAAGCTGGAAATTTTTTCAGTAACATTGAAACCTTCGCTTTTGATCCATTCAAAACAGCAGCATGTATTTCTTGGCTTTCGCAGATTTTTGCTTCCAACATCTTCCTCACTTCTGGAATTTTCTGTCTTTTATACACGTTATCTTTCAAGAATGTCTTTACTTTGGAATTATCAGCATTGTTAAAAAACCACAGAGCGGCAAAGTAATCGACAAATATTCTGTGCACAAAGATTGGCACATCATCAACCACTCCATTAATGACGCCGGACTTTTCCGTTGAATTTTTCAATTTTAAAATATAACTTTTGCCAGCCTCCTGCTGTTCTGGTGATAAAAGCTCCTGAACTTCCTCATTGAGCGTCAAAATTGCTAAAATTGAATGTGTTTCATTGATAATTTTTTTGCTCTGCTCAGCAACATTTCTTGCATTGGGAGTTTGCGAGCAAGTGCCATCCTTCTTCAAACTGATAGTTAGCTTCTCACTGATAAAATAAGAAATCAAACACAAAGGAGAAAACAATTCTTCACATTCGCTGAGTGTTTGCTGCGGATTTATATCAGATTCGCCGATCAAATTTTTTTTTACTATTTTGCTCAAAACAGTCATTCCCAGCCATAAGAACAAAGGAATATTAGCCATGTTTGGAAGAAACATATTCAAAAGTTGTATGTGTAATTCCAAAATATTTCCTTTTACTTGTTCCTTGAAAATTTTAAAGCCTTCAAACATTTGTGAAAGATATCCAAAAGCAAACTCATAAACTTGCTTCTTTGAAAAATTTGGCAAGTAAAAATATCCATCTGCCCCCAATGCACTATCCATTTCTCGTTTGAAATCGTAAGGACGGCTAGAAACGAACAGTTTAGAAACTCCTTGGAGACTATGAAGAGTTTCTAACATCCTAAGTACAATATTTTGGTAATCCGGAGCGATTTCATCGAACCCATCCATCATAACAATGAGCTTGCCGTGGTTGAATTTACTCAAAAATATCCTTAGCATAACCAAATGTTCTGCAGAACATGCAAGTTTACTTTCATTGAGCACAAGACTTTCCTCTGTGAATTGAAAATAATTTGAAAGTGCGATCGCAGTTTTTCGCAATTCGGTCATTTTTGGAGCTCTTGCCATATTTTCATGGCAATCCAAAAAAACAAGCAAGAAAAGCAGTCTTATTGTTTCAATTTGAATATTCTCTTGACCATTGAACTGCGTTTCTGAAAAATCTGTGACATGGCTTATTAAATTTATTTTGATAACCCAAAAATCTTGAAGATCTTCCCTCGTTTGGAGAAAATGGGCAAGCCAGGTCATATAATATGATTTTCCTTGTCCGGCATGGTTTAAAATTTTTACAGTTTTATTATTCGATTCACGCAAATGTAGTTCGGGAAAAACTTTATTAGGAGGGTACAAATGACTTCCTTTCTCCATTTTTTGAGCAGACAGTTCATTTATTAGGAAGGATGACCTGTTGATTAAAAATTTGTCTAAGGGCACTTTCAACTGCGTACCACTCGTTGCCGCGAAATCATAGTCCGTATTATGACTAAAATTAACTAGCCTGGAATTCCATATGCCTCGTCTTCGTGCTTTAGTCTTACGATAATCGATCAGCTCACGGTGAATATAAAATTGATTTATGAGTTCGTACCGATCTTTGTTGATGTTGCGACGCAAGACCGAGTTCTGTTCAAAGCTTAAAATTTCGACAACGTAACTAAAGACATCTTTATCTTTGAGTATATCTTCACACGGAGTCAAGGTACCTAATAACAAAAAGTTTTTACCAACTATTGTGTCTTTGCAATCATCCGTCAAATGTTCAAACAAAAGCGGTGAATCAGTTATATCAGATTGACTGTGCTCATCGAATGTTATTATCATTTTTTTATAGCGGCTGTTGTTTTCAAGCGAATTCCAATTTGAATTTTCATTGAACCCTCCTTTTCTTGACGTTTTAGATCGGGCGATAACCAAAATAAGTGGAAAATCCATTAAGCAGAAGGCTTTTTTTACTCTTTTGTTTTCTTGTGCATATTCTTGTTCGTCTAAAAAGAGAAAGTGCAATTTATTTTCCAATATATCTCGCACGTGTCGACAAATTTGATCAACGAACCACGAAGGGTAAAAGTTTCCCGATACGTGTACTTTTTCTAAAGTTGTTTCTTGATAATTTTCGTCTGAAAAC
This sequence comes from Anopheles ziemanni, assembly GCF_943734765.1. Taxonomy (NCBI): domain Eukaryota; kingdom Metazoa; phylum Arthropoda; class Insecta; order Diptera; family Culicidae; genus Anopheles; species Anopheles ziemanni. The sequence goes on along the minus strand of NW_026690033.1, from coordinate 33,446 downwards.
CACGTTATGAGTTTTATAAAGAGTTTTGACTCCTTCAATAGTTCAATTTTGCATTTGTACCCTTCGTTTCGAAATGCTGCGCTGTTTTTTTTGCGACAACGAATCAAGTTTAAGGTAATGCAATGAATTTAGCGAATAATCGTAAAACTTTTCAACATCGTTTTCGTTTACTTCTCCGGAATATCTTTTTCCGATGAACTCCATAATCCAGGTTGAAAGTCTGTCGTACATAAACTCCTGACACGGTTGAGACAGATTTTGATCAATAATGTTGGCAATGAAGGGAAGCTGGTTTTTCTTGTCCAGATTTGTGCTACAGATTAGCCTAAATGAGTTATAAAACGCCTCTATGTCATCTAGCTTCAATACTTCCGGGAAATTATCCACTTCATTGTCAGGGTTTTCTAATTTTCCATCAATTTGTCTGAAAATTTCTTGAAAAACAAAGTCAAATTCTTTGTTTTTTGGTTTGAGTAATTTCAAACATTCAGCTTTAAAATGCTTCATAAAGGGATGGTCAGCAACTTCAGGTTTATCGAAAAATTGTTTGTTTAGTGTATAAGACTTGTTTGTTTTGGTATAGCTAGTGGTCATTTTTTTGATAAGTGGTCTATATTTTTGAAAAACAGGAACATTAAAAATGATTTGTTTTTCGCTGAGCACACTTGTGGCTAAACGTTTTGCCAGAATTTGCAGATCGGAGTTTTCCATAAGGTAATTTATTATTGGATCATTTGTTTCTGTATCAAAATTCTTCCATTTGAGTTTATACACTGATCTACTTATGTCCGTCAGAACAGATGACAAGATATTATCATGGAAACAGGTTTCTAAGTATGGTTCGAGATCTTCCGCAATTCCAATGGTGGAGCAAATAGCAAATATATTCGTTGCCTTTGAATCTTTCTTAAGTGACCGATAATCATTGAAATACTGATATAAAGCATAATCTTTTTTTTCGGTACATAAAAGGTGTTTCAACTCGATAGTTTTTTTACCATTTGCTTTTGTCTTCGCTTGTATAAACAAATTAAAAGCTTCACTACCAATTTTACAACGAAGCACGACATCGTCAAATATTTCTGTTTTTTTATCATCGCTGTTGATTGTGAATGTAACTTCCTTTTCAGCCTGCATTAGCTTGACCATAGAGCACATCATCACCGAAACTATTTGTTTATGAAAGGTAATCCCTCTCAAGTTTGCTGCAACACCTTGTCTTTTATAGCAATCCGATTTATCAGAAGAGTGTGGTGCGGTAACCTTGTTTTCGTTCTCAAATTTGAGGATGGGATTCGTTGTAGAGTTGCTTGCAGCCATTCTAAGAGTTTCGGAATAAAAACTGTTGTCGTCCGGATTTTCTTCGTAGAATCTTGTCGCGATGCTCCAAAGCTGAGGGAAGTATTGATGATCTCGGGCGTCCGCATGAGTTTCATAAACGGAGGTTATCTCCAATGTGGCTGATACAAACAACTCGTTGCAACAGCATTCTACAACCGATTGAAACAGTAGAAAATTAATTTGTTAAACGAATCGCTTAAATCACCCTACAGAACAAAGTATGTAAACTGTTGCAATCTTCCCCATTTGTTTTAAATAAAACTTTGACGTCTGGCTTTTATGTTGGCTATATTCTCTTGCTTCTGAATTGAAATATAAACCGTATTGCTTCGCAAACTATCAAAAGAATAAAATCCCGTCAAGTTTGATTGTGATTGAACTATTTTATGATAAAAGCTTAACATAAGAAATTCTTTTGTCAAGATTTAAATAATGAAAATCTTCATGAACCACTGAACCATATTTAATCAATCTTTGTACACACATTCCTTTGATATGAGAGAAAGTTTAAAAGAACACTTTATGTCTGGAAATTTTAAATTTTGTTTTGTTTACTGATTTCCTATTGCTGAACATTCGTTTGTTAGTTTAGTTTACATTCAGCAACGACATACCAAGTGTGATTAAAACGAGCAAGTATAAACGGTCAGAGCCCCATGCCTTTCGATATACTGTATACAAAAGAAGCATAATTCGGCCACGCAACAGGAGCCGCGCTACGGAACGGTTCATGTGGAAATGGCTGCGGAGCCGTTAGTGCACTCTCGAGTGCACATCACTACTGTGGAGTTAGCACTCCACGATGTGAAAACGAGAAATAAATTTGATTAATAGTTGCAAGCACCGATCGTATTTTTGCACGTGCAAACAATGAGTGATTGTGTATGTGATTTACTTTAGGCGATGCACTGCGTGTTTTGTGTTGCTTCACGGTTTTCGTTAATTATTGCCTAGGGATTTTCCGAATATTTCCGAAAAGACTGTTTGTAACGTAATACTTGCGCGTAAAACTGTGAAAAAAATACCTTTAGAGGTCCAAAAATGAACATTTATGTTTTTACAACGGTCGCAACACGCATTATGAAAAACTCGTTGATCGTACAGGTAGTATCGGGACAGCGTTTAGCCAATTTCGAAAAAATTATGCCTTTTTTGCGAGGGTTTTGCATTCAAGTATGGCATAATGGTCCACACACATGGTCGCTATACTTTGCAGGTCATTGTATAGCTATGAAGTACATGAAATGTGAAAAATTTCATGCGACATCCAAGGTTTTCTTTGTCCAATGTTATGCGTTTTTAAACATTTATTTTTCGGATGAAATGCATTGTTAAAAACCAATTCTAAATCAATTTATTAATTCAATTGCCTCTTCAAAGGGGTATCAATGCTTTGAAAACGCTGCATTTATTTGATTGAACATAAATTCAAAAAAATAAGAACTAAAATTCGTTTGCTTACTGGGACACTGACTGACCGTTTATGACAAACTCACTTGCGTTTTCCTTTTTTAGCAAACAATGTATCCCAACAGGCAATACAATGTTTCTTATTATTCACACGAGTTTTAATTTTCAGAAGGATCCAGCACCGGCTTACTGACTGTTAGTTAAAAACTTACTTGCGTTTACCGTTTCTCACAAACTTAGTATCACAACAGACATTACAATGTTTCTTGTTATTATCCGTTCGTAACACTAGTTTTAATATTCAGAAAAATCCAGAATCGGCTTTTAAGTTATTTTCCACTGAACTGTGATGAGCTATTGAGAAAAGAAATAATAATAATAACATAACCTACAGCTTAAGCGAAACAAAAGCTTTAAACTAATGCTTGCATATTTAACATTCTTTTCATCTCATCTTTTGTGCACTCTTTAGCTCTGATCTTCCACACACCTCTCTGGATGAACGTTTGGCCAACAACTGGCAAAAAAAGGTTTGCTTTTGAACAGGTCTGAGAACATTCAGCAAACAAGATGGCAATTCCTTTTCGGTAATCTTCATATCCTTGCCATGTTTTTACCCGTAGTTTGGACATTTTCCTTTCATGTGTGGTACTGAAGGTAATGAAATTGTTTGATGTAGACACACACCGTTTAACGTTCTCGTGTGAAAGAATTTGACAGTCGCAAACGACTTCTAAGTATCAGTCGACATTTCGACATAACGGTTCGAGAAGTTCTTTCGGACATATGGCTCGAAGTCTCCCAGAAACAAACGTTTTAATGCAAAACATCGCGATTCAAGTATAGATTTGGACTAGTGATCTTAATTTTCGTTGATGATCAAATGGCTGAATGTTTTAGAACCCTTGCAAGTGGCCTACATTCCCTAAAACATATCGGCTTAGGCACTTCAGCGATCATACAAATAAAAACTGTTTGATCTCTCCAATTTCATACAAACAATGTCAATGAAGCAAATGAAATTTGCTCATGTTGATCTTCAAATTTGAATCTTAGTCAAGAAAATTGAAAATTAAAGAAGTTGAGCATTGCCTTTTTGCAAACGGGAAATGCAATCATTGTAAGGAATTGTAAGGCACGACCCTTAAAATCCTGTTTATAATTTGAGAGCAGCTTTTCTCGCTTTTCAAAACTGATCGGAGAGTGGTTAACAAACAAAAAGTGAATCGATTACAAAAAAAAACCATCGTCCAAAGCTCTCTGCATGTTTTGGCTATGTTCCATGCCAGTTTTTTGGTATTATTGCGTATTATTAAGCAGGAGAAGTCCGGACAGTCAAACATAACATTTTAATCAAAGTATGTAAAACACGACTTAAGGGTTAGTCTGTTAAGTTAAAAGTTAAATTCCTTGCAGACTTACGCTTGGCTAGTTGATAAACTTGATTGTGTTTGTTAAATAAATATGCAGATAACTTACCAAGTGTCCTACAGGCTGTTTTACGCTTACGGGTTGAAAAAGCTTGGAACTATCGGGTATAAACTTCACTGTTAAAAGAAGATGAATAAAAAGTAAAACATAATAATTTTAGTGAATAACTTCCTCCCATAATGTAAATTTTCTTAATTATCCTCGAAGCGATATGTAAGGAAGAAATACGTCGTTGCAAAAAATCGCATAAGCTAGCATAATTCGATTTTGCTGCGGCCACTAGGTACAAAGGTGGACGTTTATGTTTTTGCCTCGATCGCAGCACGGGTACGCATTAAGAAAAACTCGTTGATCGTACAGTAAGTACCAGGACAGCGTTCAGCCCCTTTCCGTAAATTTATTTTTTGCTTGCATTGCTTCTGCACTCAGGTATGGTACAATACACCTCACATATGGCCGCTATGCTTTGCAGGTCATTGTAAAGCTATGGAGTTGATGAAAAGTGAAAAATTTCATGCGACATCTAAGGTTTTCTTTGACCAGTGTTATGCGTTTTTGAACACTGGTACGGACTCGGGGAGGTGCAATGGGCCGGTGGTTAGATCAGGCAAGGAACTGCGGGACCATTCAGGTAGCTGTGACATTTCAAGCTAACCATGTATGTGTTTGCCTTAGAATTGTTTTTTTTTTCGTGTAACAAAAGAACAAGAACCTAAATGATCCAGAGCTTGAAACTTTTTTCAGATAACAATATAGGTTACAATACCTAAAACACTCGTTTGCCCATCGGCTACATAACTGGTTTTTATGGATGTTTTTACTTTTTATTAAAGCTTTTTCATCATTTCCAAGGTTAACAATGTATATTCTTGTGCCTAGTTCCACAAAAATATCAACTTCCCTATTAATATTTTACAATAAAATGTCTTACGCGGAAGATTTGTTTATTCAACAACTACCCTAGACACATCATACACTGCGCCCCAAAATGAAAGCTTCATCCAGTTTTTTCACTCATATGCTATTTAAAATGATCACATGGTAGAATAAACTACAAAAACTTATTTCTTTAGGTAAAAGCAATGTGCTTCACTTCTTATTTATCAGAAGAAAAAAAATTATAACATTTTGGTGAAAAATTTAAAAATTAAGGGTACCATAATGATAGGTTCACTTCAAAAATACTTCAAATTTACAAAGCAACCCAATTCCTAGCCTTGTCGTCAGTTGAAAAAAGAAACTTTTAAGTTCTCTCACTTTAATTTGAAATTTCATTTGAAAATATTTCTAGGAACGAAAAAAAGTCAAATTGATGCTAATAACTTTAATGGCAATTCAAATCATGAGATTGGTGTGCTTATAAATAGACCCACAAGCGTTATTAGCGATTATGTTAAATATTCCAGTCAATATTGGCTTCAGCAGTCTCCTGGTCGTCTTCAAAATCTTTCCTCGCGTGATAATCCGAGGAATTTATAAGTAACTTTCAAATCAAACAAATGTTGTTATCGGACAAAAAACGATTTCTAGTTGAATTAGCACAAAAATGCTGTGTTGCGAGCTTTGAATTCAGGTTCTGATATTGTAACAGAGTTCATGAAGAAAGCTTTGCTGAATTCTAGTTTGCTACATTACAGTCCTGGAGAATCATTTGAAGCCTTATCTGGAAAATCACAACACTCAACGACTCAATTGTGTGAGTGACTGTTGACGGTGCAGTACGCGTTTTGACGTAGCTCTGTGTTTTTGGATATTTTTGCTCGGTCGAAAGCAGATTTTACGTATGTTTTAGCTGAGCAAATGTGTCCAAAGTGTCGGTTCAGTGTTAAGTGTAGTTTGTTTTGATCGTGGTGCATCGTCCGGTATTTGCGGTTGGTTTTTGTTTTCGGCTTCGTCGCTTATCAGTGACGCTGGCCGGAGCGGTTTCCATATAGCTTCTTATCGGCGGTGTATTCGTATTGGTCTAAGCGGCCAAACGGTCAATTTGTGTTTTGTGTGGGTGAAACCGGCAGCGTGTATAGCGGTACGTATAGTGTCTTTGCTTGGGCACGTTTTTGCTCGGACTTGTTTTGAACGGCCATGGAGTGTAAAAAGTGCTCCGTGGTCGTTTCATGTAGCGATGACTCGGTCGTCTGCAACGATTGCGGCGGTTGTTTTAATTACCTGTGCGCCGATAACACTAAGTTGCTCGCACGGGCGATTAAGAAATCTAAGAATGTGTTGTTTATGTGCGATACTTGTATCGCTAGCACAAGAAAACTGGGCGTGCAAGATGTAGTGGTGGAAGAAAGCCAACCGTCAAGCGGAGGGCAATCTCAAACCCTACAAGCAGTAGAGTTGAAAATGTGCGCACTGATTGAAAGTGTAATGAAAAAGGGACTAAAGGAGATAAAAGAAGAAGTGTATGTGGAGGTAGAGCGCCAAGTTAAGTTAACTTTGCGCGATGCCGATACCACCACTTTGAGAGCCCTCAATAAGCCGAAGGTTACCGTTGAGAAGCCTTCACCGGTGAGTGCCAGAGAAAAGGGGAGTGAGAGCTTTGCTACAGTAGTGGCTAAAATAAGTGGGGCGCCTTATATTTTGGACAATAACGTTCAAAATATTATTAGCAATTCGGACATGGGAAGAGCTGTTACCAAGCCCAAAGCAACCAGAAGTGTTGTGAAGGGGGCTGGCTCTGGGCCCAAAATTGGGAAAAAGGACGTGGCCAAAGTGGCAGAGCAAAAACTCTCCAAGTCTTTGGTAATTGTACCGAAGGTGGATCAATCTTGCGACAAGACAAGAGTCGATCTACGCGCCCGGTTAGATCCGAGGAAGCAGCAGGTGTCGGACTTCCGCAATGGTAGAAAAGGTCTGGTTTTGTTCAGTGTCCTGCAATCGCGTTAGATGAGGTAAGAAAGGAAGTGCAGTTAAAACTCGGGGATGCTTATTCCGTTCGTTTGCCGTTGTCCAGAGTAAGGATAATGGGAATGACGGAGAAGCACTCTGACGAGGACATGATTGCACTTCTGAAAGAACAGAATGCAGGGATCCCGTTCACGACACTGGAGCTTGTTCTAATGTACGAAAGTAGGTTCTACAAGTACCAGAAGTAAAATGTCGTGATCTATGTGGACAGGGAATCGGCACAATGTGTAGAGGACCTCAAAAAGGTCAAAATAGGTTTTGACAGTAGTGCGATAAGCACTTCTGTTCATGTATTGCGGTGTTTCCGGTGCGTGCAGTTTGGGCACAAGAACACCGAGTGCAATAAGGAGGAAGCCTGCTCTAGGTGCAGTGGTGCACACAGGACGTCGGAATGTAAGTCGGCGGCCTTTAAATGTGTGAACTGCGTGTCTGCGGGTTCTAGGGGGAGCGCGGAACATACCGCTTTTAGTGGCGTGTGCCTCATATACAAAAAACAGGCATCAAAGATTGCTAAGCATTCCCAATAGCAGAGATTGCTGAGGATAGGACAGCGATATGAAATCATGTATTGCAATGTCGCTGGCCTATCGTCAAGCTTTGTTCTGCTACGCGACTCTGTAGAAAGGATGCAACCCGCTTTGGTCCTTCTATCTGAGACGCATACAACGGAGTGTGAAGCATTTGATCAGTTTGGTATACCGGGCTACAGGGCCGTGTCCTGTTTGTCCCACTCACGATAAACAGGAGAGGTTGCAGTTTATGCTGGGAACTCGGTTGTTTTGAAGGTGATTCTAAACGAATCACTGGAAGGCAACTGGTTTTTGGGGTTCACTGTGACTCGAGGGATGGCGGCTGCAAACTATGGCGTTCTGTATCACTCACCTAGTTCAAGTGACGCACGATTTGTCGAAATTCTGGAGGACTGGTTAGACAGATTTCTAGATTTTGGCAAGCGTAATGTCGTGGTTGGGGACTTCAACATTGATTTTTTCAATGATGTGGGGTCCGAAAAATTGAAGAAAATTATGGACTCGGTGTGCCTGAAGCAGAAGGTCAGTGCAGCTACCCGTATTACGAATTATAGCCGGACATTGATTGACCATGTGTACTGCAACACATACTCAATAAGCGTGGTAACAGATGCTTGTGCAAAAATATCTGATCATGAAACTTTGCTTTTAAACTTGAATGATGAACGTTTCAGGACAGTTCAAAAACAAGTTAAATGCTGGAATAGGTACTCTAAAGAGGGTCTTTGTCAGGCGGTCACATTGGGTCTACAGAGGGAAACTACAAATTTCCAGGAAGCTGCAGATCTATTGAAGGATACACTAGAGAGTGCTATGAATAGTTTAGTTTATGAAAGGACCGTGGAGACTAGATACTCTGGCAGATGGTATACGTTGGCTCTGGAACGTCTAAAGCGGAAAAGAGACAAAGTGTATAAAACATTTGTTCGGACTCATCTGGCTTCACATTGGGGTGAGTACACTAAGCTACGAAACGAGTACAGTAGGTCTTTAAAAACTACTCGTGAGGAATACTTCAGTAGGGAAATTAGCAAGCATCAGGGTAATAGTAGGGAACTTTGGAAACTTCTTAAAAGCATGTTGAAACCTGACGAGAATACCGCTTCATGCGTGAAATTCGATAACTGTTTCGAGTCCGATGAAGCGGTGGTCGCAGAAAGGTTCAACAACTTTTTTGTGAATAGCGTCACACTTGTTAACAGCAACATTCCGACGGTAGACGAGCCAGTCGAGCTGAGACAAGTTGATACTCCCAGGCATAGATTTTCTTTTCAACCAATAGACATAAGCAAGCTTAGGCAGATATGTTTTGACCTGACCAAAACGGCAGGAATAGGGAATGTAAATGCAAAAACTTTGCAGGATTGCTTTCATGTAGCGGGGGAGACGCTCCTGGACTTGATTAACCAATCGATGGAGAGGGTTGTTTTTCCGGATACATGGAAGGAGTCATTGGTTGTACCTATTCCAAAGTTGACTGGAGCTATCAAGGCGGTGTAGGTCCGCCCCATCAACATGCTTCATACTGTCGAGAAGGTCCTGGAAGTTGTGATTAAAGACCAATTGGTTCAAAACCTGGATCAGAACGGCCTGCTCGCCCGGGAGCAGTCGGGGTACCGGGAAGGACATTCCTGTGAACCGAACTTAACCTGGTGCTTGCCAAGTGGAAGTGGTTGATGGATAGCGGACAACTGGTGCTTGCAGTATTCTTGGAACTCAAACGGGCATTTGAAACAATATCGAGACCCTTATTGCTAACAACACTTCGACGGTTTGGTTTTGATAGGAGGCAACTCAGTTGGATCAGCGATTATCTGACAGGTAGAACGCAGAGGACAATTTTCAAAAAATCTGTTTCAGATCCCATTGAAAACACCCTTGGGGTTCCACAAGGAATTCATCCATTGATGTTTTTATCGACGTGACCAATTGTTACACGGATAAGGTTTGCTTAATTTGCCAATCCTGGAAAGTGGTAACTACCCTCTATATGTTGGATAAGGGAGATACCGGCTACACGAATAGCAGAGAGCATTTTTTGGTCGTGCACTCCGGAGAGCGGTTGCACGACTCCTGTCTTATGGAAGTTGTGCTTACCGCTGTACGCAAGGAAAAGAGAGCTGACCGGTCTTTTTCGTGAAGGGTCACTTTAATCCCACCACTTTGTGATTTGCTTTAAAGGTTAAACAAATATCTTATGATAACTCCGCCACTCTCAAACCTGTGTTGGGGTAAGAGGTGGGACTCATCATCATCATCAATTTCATGCAAGATAATGCTGCCATGCACGTAAGCAAGACAACAAGAACTCACCATGCACGATCGAGTATCGAAACAATGTCTTAGCTAGCCGATTCCTCAGAACTTAGTCCTATAGAAAATGTTTGTAGAAGGCTAGTTCAAGAGATTTATGAAGGTTATGTCTCCAACGAGGCCATAAAGGACCTTAAACTTGCTCTCCGAAATGCTTGGCGTTTCTTATCAGTAAATACGTTAGAAAAATATTGTAGAGCATGCTATCAAGAATTTTCTAAGCAACAGTTGTAATGGGGGACCCACTGGTCATTATTTCATTACTTATGAATCCATTCATGCTATTTTTCTTGATAATTTAATCATAACCCTAAGTGTAGCTATCGTTTTGGAACACCACTGATTTTTATTTCTTGGTACAAAAGGGATTGTTCATTCGTATCCTTCAACAATATTGATGCAACGTAGTCATTCTATACTTAAAAATATTTGTGTATTTTTTTAAAAAATTATTTGTCCTTTATACGCTTTGCATTGAAAAAACTAGGTGAGGCTATCATTTTGGGGCGCAGTGTATAATAAAATATCAGCAACGCAGTAGTCAGAGCGTATGCGATGCCAGAAACGATGGTTTAATATACTGCTCGAAACTTTCAGCCACAGAACCCTAGGGTGAATGACAATCATTTGTTTAGTTTTAAACCATGGTTTATTTTAACACCGATGAATGATAAATGGACGTGGATCATAAAAAGAACACTAAACGGCAAATCAAAGGATGGGTAAATAAACAAATCCGTATGCGATTCCACCTATAAGTCGTAAAACGACACACGTTAAGTTATTTGTTATTGTATTTTCTAGATTGAACGCCGTTTTAAAGGACGAATCAACATCAACTTGCGTATTCGATTGCATTATTTAAGAGGCGTAGGAAAGTTTTCCTAACGCTGCTTTATTTAAGTTTGACACCAATTACAAAAAAATTACAGCTTCATTTAAAAAATAATTTCAAATTAATTTGCTCACTGGTTGACTGACTGACTGTCTATAAAAAACTCACTTGCGATTTCCGTTTTTCACAGACTAAGTATCCCAACAGACATTACTATGTTTCTTATTTGTCACTGTTCACAAGGCGAGTTTTATTCGCGAGAAGGTTCAAAGACTGGCTTTATTTTTTTTTCTTTCCACTGAACTGTGATGGTCATTTTAGCATAGAAAGAATAATAATTTCATCCTATACAGCTGAAGCGAAACAAGAACTTTAAACTAATGCTTGCACTTTAAAAATTCTTTTGCTTACATCTAAAGTGCACTATTTTGATATAGTCCTAACCTTACTCACACCTCCCTGCAGTAACGTTTGGCCAACAACTTACGATTAATTGTTTGTTTTTTTCAGACCCCCAAACCGTTTGGCTTTATAGTTTGGCAATTATTTTCGAATTTCGCCACTGTCTTTCACCTGTCCTTTCGACATTTGTCTTTTATAAGACGTGTTGAAATATAAAAAACTGTTTTATGTGGTAGCGTACCGTTTTTCGTTCTCGTGTGAAAGGATTTGACAGTCACAGAGGACTTGAAAGTGTCCGTCCACATTTTGACCTATTGGTACGTGCCGACCATTCTTACATATTGCTTACTATGTTGATCTTACAATTTGAATCGTATCGGTTAAAATTACCTATAAATCTGCCGTGTAAGCAAGCACTGAAACCGAGTCCTGTAAGCAGGTCCTGAAATCGGGTCCTGTTTTCGGGCCCTTTAATCAGAAACAGTAGCTGGGGCTTAAAAATTGGCCGTTTATCCAGGCCCTTTAACCGGGAGCTGTCTACGGGCCCACTTACCGAGCCCTGTAAACGATCCGCGTTATCAGGCCATCCATAAGGGCCCTGTGAGAACAAGTAGGAGGTTTAATTTAAGATTGCGAGTAAGCAAAAAAATGATTTGCCGAATCGTCTCCCGAGATGCAAGCATTGCATGTTGTAATATAATCGATCCACTGGGGTCCGCGTCAGCCGAGCGTTAGCGCCATTTTCAAAATCAGTCGATGGGCGTAGGTGTTTGGAACAGTCTGCATTACTAACGCCAGCTAGCAATTCACATTATGTACTTGACAAGGTGTGCTATAGCCTCATTGCGTGCGCTATACAATCGAAAAGCTAATAAGGCAAGGATTTGCATGATCACCTGCACTTCTTTCCACTAAGCTTTGAAAAAAAAATTTTGGCAAAGCAGTACACGGTTCTGAAAGAAATCTCGATGCAAGAGTATAATGAGTTTCGAATACGGTCAAGGTTTGCCAAATTTTTATATGGAAATGGTCGAAATAAACATAAGCATTTTTTTCTACTTTATTATTCGGCCCTATTCCGGGGAACGGTCGTTCCCGGGAAGGGTCGTTCCCGACGATTTTGACAGTATAACAGTAAGAGTTATAGTAGGCGGCATTTTTGCAGCTGAAATCAATCGTGTCGTTTGTTTACTGTAGTTTGTTTACTTTTGAATTGTGATTTGTGAGATTGCAATTGCGCAAAATATGAAATTTGTTCATTTTCCCATTATAAATGGTGCTGAAAACATTAGAAAATTAAATGTATACCACGAAAAGCTTTGGTAAACCTTCACGTGTTACCTACGTTATCGTTCAACTGGTCTTCCCAGAGAATTCGTGTTCCTGTACCTCAGACAAAATATCTTTTTATTGAGATGTCGGAGCGATTTGAAATTTTAAGTTTATATATTTGGGGTTTTTTTTCAAAATAAAGTGTATGAGTCACAAATTTAAAAATTCACTACATATATTTATTCACGGTTCCAAAAACTTTCCCCCTTCACAGCTAAAACCAAGTTATGTGCCCAAGAATACGCTCATCACACCCCGTTCCGTCGTGACACGTTAAGCGCTTCGTTGGTCCCGTGGGGCCAACAGTGTCCTTTCCCGTAAGCCGGCGTTGGTATGCTCGGTTCTTCGAATTGCTGGCAGAACGGAAATGCAATTTGCGCATAGTGCTTAACGTGTTTATTAAGACGCGTCTGTTTACCAGTTACTGCTACGGGTTGCAAGCTCGTTTCACGACTAACCCCCGGACGTTCTAGCGCCACGTAAACTCCCGTTGATATAACCCTCTAATCCCCCCTTCTTTATCCTCTGGCTCAGTAACTGCCTCTTCCCTTTCCAGAAAGCACAGCTATGAGCTTTATTGTCGCTTATGGCTAGGCTGTAGCCTGCTACCACCTCTGGTCGCCTGGTAGATGTGGTTTACACATATTTCAAGTTTGCGTTTAACTGACTACCCCACAATCTGTTGATGACGAAACTCGAACGATTCGGTGTTAGCGATCCATTGCTATTGTGGTTTCAATCCTTCCCCTCAAGTCGCTCCTATAGGGTCAGAGAGCCAAATCACTTCTCTTTTCTCCTTATGTCCCTTAGGAGAGCTTCTCCTCTCCTATTTTACATCTTCATCAACGACTGCGGGGGTGTCCTTCCTGGTGATGGGTACTACCTATACCTAGGTGGTGTTAAGATTTTCCTTCTTGTCTCCTCTCTCCTTGACTGCCATCCTCTCCAAAGATCCCTCAATGACTTTTCAGCTTGGTGCACCGTAAACGGCCTAGTGCTCTGTCCACAAAAATGTATCGTTCGGACGCATTCACGAGGATATCTGCGGTGAAGGATCTTGGGGTGTGACTGGATGACCGTCTCACTTTCTTTGGCCACATCAATTCAATAGTGGACAGAGCGATCAGGACACTTTGTCTTATAACGCGCATGTCAGCAGAATTAAGGGACCCTTTTTTGTTTGAGGGCGCTGCCCTGCTGTTGGGTCCATCCAATATTGGAATACTCCTGTGTTGTGTGATCCCCTGCGGGAGTTACATCAATGAACAGGCCGGAAAGTGTGCAGCGCAAGTTTACTCACCTCGCTACGAGACGTTTTGTAAACGCCTCTGCATTTCCTATTCCCCCCAACCCGTCGCGTCGCATTTGCTCGGACTTCAAACCATTCAGCAAATACATACGGCCACCCAATCCTTGTACATCGCAAACCTCCTCCTCCATAACCTTGATGCCCCTCTCCTCCTAACGTCCTTACCCCGCTACAACCCTTCGCGTCATCATCGTGATAGATCTCCTTTCCTGCTTCCCACCAACCGGACAAGATCTGGCCAGAACGATCCGTTGCTTCGGTTCCTATCGACCTTCGGCTATTGACTACAATATCACCATCTCTAAATTCCGTTCCTGTATTCTCTCGTAGAGTCCTTCTCTTTATTTAAGCTAGTTTTATGTTTTGTATTGTATTGCCCCTAAGGCAAACAATTGTACCAAATAAATGTAAATGTAAATGGTGAGAGTAACGAAACTCAATACAATGAATGGATTACACCAAACAGACACAAAGACCAATAACTAGCACCATCATTGCGGACGAAAAAAGAGTAAAGTATCGGACAAAGCGCTGTTCCCAGATAGAGTGCAACAAAAACGACGATAGTATAAAATGACTAAAAGTTTGTTCGTTTTCAAATATTTTATGTAACTTTCCCGAAGATTTTAAATAATTCTGTATCTAGGACCGAACTGAACTGCATAAAAAGCAAACTTCCATTTGTAATATATGGTCTAAATTGGTAGTGCGTTGTAAATGGGAAGGGTGAATTTTTAGGGAACCACAAATAAATTTACGTAGTGAATTTTGAAATTTATGAGTCATTTAAAATATTTTGGCAAATACCCTCAGTTATCATTACTGAAAATTTCAAATCGATCCGACATCGCAATAAAAAGATATGAGGTCTAAAGTACAGGAAAACGGAATCTCCTTTATACATTTATAGACTACACGGGTTGACCGGTTGAACGTGTAAGGGTTGTCAACCGAAAAATGCAAATAAAAATTATTTAAATTCCTTAAAAAAATTTTTTGATTCAGCACAGCGATAGAAAATTATTTTTTCTAGTTATTCTGAAATTTTCATGCCGATACGACAATCCAATCAAAAGTTATGTGGAAATAAAACTCCAAAACTACCCGGGTAGACGATTGAACGGATACTCACAGAGCAGCAAAAATTTTCCCCTTACAATGCGGGAACGACCGTTCCCGCGTATAACAGTTTAACTCTGGCGTAGAAAAGAAAACGAACATTTAAAAAAAAAATTTGACAATTAAACGTCAACAAACTACGGGAACGACCCTTCCCGGGAACGACCGTTCCCCGGAATAGGGCCGATTGTTTTGATGCTTCACTGCCAGCACGGAAAAACGTTTCTGACCGTTTGCTTCAAATAGCTTCGTTCAGAATGTGAAGTAACCAGTCTGGGGTTTGTTTTCGGTGCCCTTGGATTAGTCTCTTTTGACAAATCTGGCTTTTCATTAACACTTTTGACATTTGGGTAAATAGAAAGCCCTTAGAAAAGAAAACTAATACCCTTCGCAAGAGGTATCTTTTTTTCATAGTTGTGGAGATGTGAGCAAATTTATTTTAAGTCACTTCACAATTCAATATGACTTTAGTTCCGGCAGTTGGTCTGGCTTCATCGTGTTAGAGACCTGAACCAGGCGCAAAAAGTGCTGCTGCTTAACACCTTCCTGCTCCCCAGGCTGTGGTTTGTCGCGTCGGTCTGTGGAGCTCGGCAGCAGGACATGGCGAAGGTCTCTCACATAATTGGATCAATGCTGTGGAGCGGATCTGGTGGTATCCGCGTAACTCTCCACCAGCTAGCGTTGCCACGAGACCGCGGTTGTCTAAACCTCCACATCCCAACCATCACTACACAAGCACTCCTTACAAACCGGTTCCTTGCGGAGCAGGGTTGCTTGGTGATCGGGTCCGAGCACATCGCCAATGCTGGGAACCCACCCGACACCAACTCCGTCCCGTCGTCCTACCCTTGTCTCCGCAAGGTTATTCAGCACCGGGCATACGTACCAGAGGCCCTCAGACGAACGACAACAACACGTGGTCTGCGACGCAGCAACAGACGCCTTTCCGGACCCAAGGGTGGTTGGAGCTTCCCCACACACGCTGTGGAGAAAAGTGTGGGGAAACATAAGCTCTAGGAGGCTGACGTCAGCACAACGCTCCGTACTATACCTGCTGGCAAACGGGAAGATACGACACGGGAGCATCTTTTCCGTGCCGGCAGAGCCGACACAACGTCATGCCCGTTTTGTCCCGCTGCTGAGACCCTGGAGCACAAGTTTTCAGCATGCCCTCGCGTTGCTTTAGCATGGGAAATCTAGCACACGCGACTGCAACAAGTTGCTCCAGGGTACCATTTTAATTTCTCCGACCTACACTGGCCCGCTTTAAACAGGATAAGAGCGGGTACATGTAGTGCAATACTCTCCGTCTTTGCAAACTTCATCATCCACATCATTGGAAACAATGATTTTGCGATTGATGTAGATGTCCTTACAAGTTCCCTATAATAGTGTTCTGTACATGGAAAATCATGATTTTTCTTCTTTTCTCGTCCAATATGCTATAATGTTTCATAGTACGTAAGGAAAATTGTTTTTAACAAGCGTAAATAAATACCACTTTTATAAAAAAAAAAAACTTGAACAAAATAAAAAATTTGAAATAAGCTAAGATAATTTGTACTGTTGAAACTCTAAGTCTTATTACTTTGATGCTTAGATATTTAACCCTTTATTGGGACGTAAATATTAAATACAATTGTTAGGTTGTATTAAAGTTTATGTCGTCCTTCCTCGGCGGTGGCACAGTTCCAAAAGAAAGGCTATCTCCGCGCTCCGCCGAGGAAGACTTCCTTTCTCTCATCTTCTATCTTTATCTCATGTTCTATCTATTCGACTAAGAATCGGGCGCGTCAACGTTCCCCGATCGCTTATCAGCTTCGATCGAGAGCTAGCAGCTGATCGATGAGTAATGGATAAACTCATCGATCAGCTGACCGTTCTCGATCTCCTTCCTCTCATGATGGGACGTTGACCCGGCCGTACTCCTCGTGCCTCACCTCACTTCTCTAACTCACACACTGCTGTTCGTTAATTTGGCAACATGTACCATACAAGTTTAATAACTTCTGGTTTTCTCGCAGTAGATCATTCCTTTACTCAAATTTTAAAGATATTGCGAATTTTGCATTTTTCAATTGCAGAGAATTTGCATGTTTTTTTTAACCAAATTTCTACAAACTTGATCAAAAACTAAAAATAATATTATCACCACAATCTCGTCTCTTCAAGAGCTGAATTGAACTGGCCTATTTTTATAACCTTTTTCATATCTGTTGGGTAAGCATTCGTTGATTATATATTCCACTATTTTTTTGGCAGCGCTAACAGAAACTTTTTTTTCTAATGATAACATGAATGTTTCAAAACTATTTTTTTATTTTTTTATGCGAACCATTTGGTTGTTCATTTGTTAACATACTGTTGAATGAACTTTTTTTTTGTTACCATTACTAGTATGGAATATTGTTGACAAAGAAGTAAAACAGTGTTTTTTTATGACGCATATTTCTTGCTGCTTCAATTATTTGTTTCCATTTGTTCTGATTTGTATGGCCGATCAACACTAGCGAATAACGCCTGCTAGAAAATGTACGCTTCTTTTCTTACGCTGCTCTGGGATAAGCGACAACCTTGTGTTATTGTTTTTCTTCAGTGGCTGCCTACTTCAGGCCTTTCTTTATCGTTACTGTGTCTCTGCTGTCACTGTTTTTCTTTTTAACAAGAAAAGAAGTTAGGAAGGGGAGCATACACACCTTTCCATCGCATTTTCCCGAATAATTTTTTAAATCGCAATTGGCCAATTTAAACCGGTTTTGATAAAGGTAAAATTAAGAGCATGAGTGCATATCGCAACATAAAACAGCTTTCGCAAAATTAAACAGCATTAAAGATGCACATTTAGTTTTTGTCCATAGAATTACACAAAAGTTTTGTCTTAACGCTGTTTTTTGACTGATGTTGAAATAACACAAAAAACAACTGCAGTACAAATATTTTTTGATCACAAACTTAAACTCAAAGGATAAATATGACAATAATATCATTCACTAATCAAACATATTTTGCAGACGAGACAGCTTAATTAAAAAGCATCACTACGACGCTCGTCAGATGTTAAGAAAAAAGCATTTTATTTCAATGAAGTTTAAAAGGAAATCAATCATCTGATGTAACCATCCATTTCAGAGATTGAACTTTAAACGAAGCTTTGTTTATTTTTTTTTTTGAATTTTTACTCTCAACAACGGTAAAAGATAAAATCCAACATAAGCTATTTTAAAGAGGTGCAGACCGATTTTCTCGTATGCAAAGCGCGCTTTCTTTAAAATGGAATCTGCACATGCTCCCCTGCTAAAAAGACTTTCTAATCCAGACAGCGAGCCATTAGAAATCTTTGGTCTCAGATTGTATCTCAAATAGAATCAACATCATTTTAGAACACACTGATAGTCTACGCGCAGTGCGTCTATGATTGATTGACGGTCTTTATCGGTAAAGGTATATGGTCATTTGAGTTTAGGGGATTGCTTGCTTAGTTAAAGATGACGACAAAATTACCGAATATATATAAACAAAAAATGTGGCTTTAAAACTCTTATTTAAGCAATTTCAGTTAGCACTAAGGAATGATCATGTAATTATTTCACCGTTAGTAAAGAAAAGGTGGTTTCTTAATTGCGTAGTTGACATTGCCAAAGCTGAATCATTTCAAAGAAAGTCAAAAGCGTCTTGGCTATAAGTTTTTAAAGCAGAAGGAACTAAAACAGGTCATATAACATGACTTTTTTTTCTAGAACAATTATCGAAACAAGTTTACGTATTGTTAGCATTTTTATAACCGGGCAGATCGTTACTAGGGCAGGTAAAATACTTTCACTTTAACGCTAGGATCTGACACCCAGAAAAATTTTGACGGCTCCCTTTATGAATAACACCTTTGCTTTTGAAATAAAATTCAAAGGGCCCGGGAGTTGTGCATCCCAATTAAGGTTAAAATTTTTGATAAAACATAGGAAAAGATTTTCACAAACATCCTTGTCTTATTCTGTTAGAAAACAGCGTTTCACTGCATAGGATTCAGCAAAAGTGAACGGACAAGGCCGAATGCTGATGAACTGGGTAGTTTTGTGACCTGGTGCACATCTTTCTTCTAGACGCTGGAAGGAGTAGCGCGCAACAAACGTGGTTTTGATACCGGAAGATTTCGGGGCCCTGAATCCAGAAGATTTCGAAAGAAAGAGACACGTTTCTCAGCAGGTATAGTTTTCTGGTTCGTAAAGCACCAAGGGACCTATACGGGTCAAATATCAAATTTCGTAGGGATTATGGGGTTATTTCAGTCGTTTTCACTACGGGTAAAAGAAGTGTAACATTTGTTCCAAGAATAAGGAGTATCAAACCAGGTCAAAGAAGGTTTTCAAGAGGCAGGCTTATTTCTGTTTCGAAACGAGGAAATTTAATAATCCTTGGGTATTAAAGCAAAAAACAGATTAATAATTTGCATGGATGCAATGTTTGTCACATTTTGAGTAAGGCAAACTTCCCGTTCAAAATATCGCTTTGAAACCAAAACGATATGATAAAACAGTTCTTTTTGCAAGGTAAGCGATAATTGACAAACTGATTATTTTCCTTCGTAAAAACCGTTTGAAACCGAATTCTATAGCACATGGTGGTTTGTCATGTTGTGTGCATGTTCGTTGTTGTTTTCTTTAATTTCGAAAAGCAGAGTAACACTTAAGTACGAGAGTAATACGCACTCGTTGTTTTTAAACCAGAAAAAAAGCATTTCTCAGGATTTTTATAAAAACTCACCACAGTGAACATAACTGCAATGCTTTTACTTTGTCACAAACTTTAAGAAATATCTTTGACGTCCTTTCATAATATAAAAAGATTAAAGCTTCGAATTGGAAGGCGAAACGTGCATTCACGAAGAAGGTGATCTATGACTTTCAAAGTCTCATACTTTCAGAAACTCAATTTCTAGGTGTGTGCCAGCTTTGATTTACGATTTCCTTATTTCTAGGTTTCATCATCTTGGATTTCTTATAAGAGTGTGTTTGATCAAAGGTTTGACAAACTATTACCGGCGTTAACGTTTGCCTCGACGAGGCCTTTCTTTACTACGTACACGGAATTTTGATCCGAAGAAACCAAAAGAGCGATATGGCCGACACAATTTTTGGACAAAAAGTGTGCACGAATTTTGCCACGTCGTTCGACAGCCTAACATGCAATGTTTTTCCAAGCTCCAAGCAAAAATTTGCACGGAAAAAAAAAATTTTAAACACCGCCAAGTTTGTTACGCTGACTTTCTATGAATAAACTTGGCATTTTATTTTTAATTATGCAGAGTCATCAGTTTTGTGTCAGTATTCCCCTGCAGAAAGTGCATCAGTTAAGAAAAATATTCAAACATTGGCTACATCAGACATAATTTATGAGCTTACTTTATAACTTTAAGTTTAGTTTGAGGCTGATTCATATTCCAGCCATGATAGCACATATTGCTTGTATACAACGTCACCGCACAAAACCTCGCACTCAGCGGATATTCTATATAAATTCACGATTTGAGACCATGTTTAAAGGCTGTAAAAGCGTTGTTCGCTGTTTTTCAACTACCACTTCTTTAAACTTGATATGCAAAAACAAATTTTTTCCACTTGTGTACGCTTCGCGGTTCGTTTTGTTTGTGGCATTCTTGGAAAAGTTTAGTTAAAGCACGATTTTTTGTAAATTTAATTTTATTAAAAACCGTACTATGCAAAGTTACAAAAATTCAACTGCGGTTTGTCGCTTTTTCAACAACACAGGCGAGATGCTTTATTGTGTCCCTTTTTTTATGGCTCTTCTTCCCCCCCCCCTTCTGTTGGACTCATTTAACGCAATACTTTCCGTCAAATTACCTGACTGTCACGTTTGCCATCTATCGCGATCATGTTGGTAAACAAAGTTTGCATTTTCCCCCGCAATCCAGTGACTCCATCTGGTCGCTTGACTTCTGTTTACGTGATCGCTCGCAAGTGCTCTTACGATACCTTAACTTCTCTAATTCTTTTTTGTGTTCCCAATGTTTAAACATATTAGCATTTCTACCAATCGTCGCGATATAGCTCGTTTTTCCTCAAGCTATCTGGTAAAAAGCTATCGGTCGTATGAATATGACCCCCATCGTTGTTTGGTCCCTGTCTAAGCATATACACCCAGAGCAATTCCGAAATCTGAACGTTCGAGGTTTACGTTCGAGATTTGATGTTCGGCATTACCAAATCCGACTTCGAGATTTATCAATGTGTATGCAAAAGTGTTTTAAGGGTTGTCGCTTAATGGTTTGAATGAACCTTTGGTGATGGTCGATCATTCGATTTGATAATTTTTATTACTGTTGGAGCGATGATTGGTGCCTGCATACAGAATTCAAGGAGGCAAATATCTTTTTACATAGATTTTATCATGAAACCACAGTAATTACAAACGAATTTTCCACATTCAACGTCCAAATCTGTCTTGAACATTTGATTTTGACAACTGCCGAACAGCTATGTCAACTTGAATCGAATGTAAGAAAAAAATTCGATTCAAGACGAGCGCTCGCGTTCGAGACCGTTTCGAAACGGATCTCGGAATAGCTCTGACTATTATTCTGTCTTGCATCATGTCAACAAGAACCCGTCGGAATGATCAAAAGCCCCGCCAGCTAATGGGGTTCAACATAAAGTAGATTTCAGCTCGCCGTACCTAAAAGAAAGTGAAGTCATTTTAGTGTAATTCGTATCGCTCGACTCGCTATCAATCCAACCGAGGTTTGGCCAGCTGAACTGTATCTGTATTGACACTGCGCCGTTTTCTTACCAGGACACAAACGGCTCACGTTTGACACTCACAGGTGTCTTGATGCGTGCGGACAATCCAACGTTGTTTCCAATGGACGGTCCGTTCAACTTATCGTTGTAGATATACGGTTGACCCTTTCATGCCATGAGTAGACTGTCTTCAACGTGTAAGTTGACTCTCGTCAACTGCACCTAGTACCTCGTTACATCACGGACCATCTCCTCCGTCCGAGCACGCCAACGCATATCGATTCCGTCAACAACTCACTGCCTCATATGTAGATCATCATTCACGATTCTTCGTTCATTCGTCCAGCCCTCCAACTGGCACAACTAGCCAAGGATAATCGCAAACAGTGCAAGGAAACTGACCAGCCAACGAATGCAACATTTAGCCTTGCGGTTTGCAGCCGTGGTTGGCCAGCCAACGCCGGAGTTCGCATTAGGTGTCTGCTCGTATTTACTCTTAGCGGTGAGTAAATGCTCAATAGCCAATTTCCGCTGAGGCTCAACCCGTTCTCGTTGTAGTTCCAGCAGCTTGCGCAACTGCTTTTTATTTATTTATCTCCGATCGTGCTGGCATTGCCGTTGGCGCTGCTGAATCGCTGGCTGCCGATGGCACTTCCGGCATTGTGTCCGCTAATTTAGCCTCTGCTCAGATTGTTGCGGTTGCTGCTGGGGTTTAATGCACAGACCTGAATGATCCGGTCGCTGACAATGATGTTGCTAACTCCGATCAGCCTGCTGACTAGATAATGGCTGCTGTGGGAGCTGATGCTGTTTATGCTGTGGTCGTGGCAAGGCACACGCAATGATACTGCAGCATTTTGTCTCGACCTTCAGCGAGCTAGTCTATGGCCTCAACTTTTGCATGTTAGTAATGCTAGACTGCTGAACGTATTTGTACATTTCAATGCGTTCAATGTGATTCTTGATCGGTCGTCTGCTCCCCAACAAGGGTATCAAGTGCTTTACCACCCTCAACAGTGCACTCGCAAATGTGAAAACTGTGCGCAACACCGCTTCTATTTGCGTTTGCCCAAGACCTACCGGAGTATGGCCTATACAACATTCACCCAAGAGGTATTTTGACGGCAATCGGCTCGTGTTCTCCACCCTCAGCGTATCGTTGCGGCTGAGTCAGTCGAAAGTTATCGACGCCAATGATTATTCGTTGCTTTTCTCGAGTGTATGACGGCAGCGGAATGTCTTCAAGGTATCCGTAACGTGCTGCTAGTTACGATGCGCGAACCGATTGAGGCGGTAAAGCTAGACGCCGCATTGTATGGGCCATTTTGATCTAGTGTAGGTCCGTGCTAACAAGTGCCGAGATCTTCAGCGACAACATCACCGAGGCGCTCTCCTCTCTCATCGTATCATCTGTTCATTCTTGGCAAAACGGGAATGGTTTTCCTTCTAGGTTCAATTCCTTCGCTAGACCTTTCTCGATGAACGTTCCAGTTGCTCCATTCTCTAAATAGGCAAATGTATCAACGGGTCCCTTCTTGCTGTGGATAGTGACCAACATTCAAAAAATCATTCAAATGCAAAACATTCGCGGTACTTACTGAGTGTGTGTGGATATGCTCTAGAGCAGGCCTTCTCGGTTCACGATACCTGGCGTCATCGTTCAACAGAGAGTGCTGAAAGTTGGGACACTTGTCATTTGGATACGTGTGATGTCAGGCAAATGCGGCATAAGCTAAGGCATTGTATCGCATACCAACGACCTTGCGGGACAAAATCCAGAAACTGCTTGAAGAATGCTAAGCTGGTGTAACTTCCGCTGCATACTCGACAAGTCGAGTTTCGTGGCGATGACCTTGCCTTCTGTTCTTCCATCTGGTGCACGTTGAGGTAAAGCCATGGTTTATCCCTGCTGGCCTCATGGTGTTTTCTTTCTGTTCTTCTTCTTCTTGGCGTAAAGACCTTGATGGTTATGCCTGCCCCGGTAAGGGCTAACGAGACTTTTTACCCTATGTGTACGTGGATTGCCTGCCCTCTCGTACAGGGGAGGGTCCAGTCTCGCTTGAGCTTCGAACCCACGCCGTCAAGGTGGTGCTACCACTCGGCTGTTGCGGACCCCCTTTCTGTTCTAGGAAGACGAATGATCGGCAGAGATATTATGCTTGCTGCGTGTACTTGCTCGTTCAACAACGAAGCGAAGCTGCGTCGAACGTCGCACACATGTCTTGAACAACTACCAAAAAGTTTACTTTCGTATCGATTTTATCTAGGCGGGGTGCTGGCTTGCTCCGCTTCTGTAGCATTATCTGATGATCCATGATCTCAGGCCGACCAAACAACATCCGGAGCGTATCGATAACGCTCCTCAGGTTGGCAGCGTGCAGCAGCAGCGATCGCACCGCATCAAGGGCCTTCAGCCTCAGCATGTTTCCTCCACAGTGTACCTACATATGTCCGTCGATTTTTCGTAATTCACGATGAAAATTGCCGATTCCACGGACCGTCCGGAAAAACCTGGTAACTCCTTGCTTCCACCCTGCCGCGCCAGAAGTTGGCGTTGGTTTAGAATCATGGTGGCTCCCATCTTTTTTCGCGGCTTCGAAACTCCCGAACTGTCCATATAGGTGAGACGAGATGAACGCGGGCCCTTGTTGAAGAGAGGTGAAGAGGCAGTGGGCGCTGGCGATGGGTTTGCCGACCCGGAAAGCCTGCTCCTTGTACCGGCCGATGCACTCGCCGACAATCCAAGAAACCCACTCAGGGAAGGTGAACACTATTGCGGCCTTCAATAAAACTCTTTTCAATGGTGATTTGCGTTAATTGAAGCTGTAGGAGCCTTCTTTCAATGTCGATCTCACGGCAACGTACTTCGTTCACAACTGAGAAATCCACCGCGAAAGTGTTAGTGCCGGTGTCCTGGTGCGCAAGTGGTGTAATGTAGTGTGGTGTGTACAGTGTACGGGGTGGTCGTGCGGATGCATTCGCGAACGGGTTGGGATGGGCCGCTTCTGCTTCAGGCCCTTTTTCAGCCGAGGCTAACGGCGAACCTCAATACATCCCAGTCGGTGCCAGCGACTGTTTTTCCACCAAACTTCCTCCCGTGGCCAACGGCTGGCTGAATTCTCCGCGCTCCATTTTGAACCCGATCGACCTCTGGGTCAAATTGCACTGACCGTAACTTGCAGCTTCCACTCGAATTTGCACTCGTCGCAACACGCACTCACCCGCTTTAGATGACAGCCTTTCGGCTATCATATTCCCCAATTTGCACTGGCTTGGGAAATTAAACCACAAATTTCTTGCAAGTAATTTTGCTTCAGCCGTGAAAAGCCCAAATTTCAAAAGCATTAATTTTTGTAAAAAGTTGGAAAAGTTTAGCTTAAGCACAATATCTCGTGCAACAAAATCGGGGCGATGTTTGCTTGCGACCCTTTTTTATGGCTTTTCTTCCGCTCCTTCTGTTGGACTCATTTCACGCGATCCAATCCATCTAACCTCGAACGCCCCTGACTGTCACATTTGCCATCTATCGTGATCATGTTGTTAATCGAAGTTTACAGGCATCTTTGATTTTTTAATACAACAGCTTCGGAACAAATAACCAAATTACATAGCTGTTGAGAAACATATGGTAAAGCATCATATGACCCAGCGCAGAATATAAATGTGTATCTAAAAATAACAAGTTCTCCACTTTATTGTTCTGTACCGACAAGTTAACTTTTTGTCAAGGCAAGACCAGTGCTTTGAGTATGCGAAATGCTAGACTTTCGGCAAAGTAGAAAATGTTCATATCGAACTGTTGGGTAGACTCGCAAGAATTTTTTTTCATATGTAAAAGGAATCAAGAAGAGCTGAAAAAAACCTGCTTTGATCTCATTCTTCTTTTATCCTTATCCGCAGGATGAGCAGCAAAGGCAAGAAATTTACGGAAATGTTCATGTCCGTAAGTTCCCAAAAAAAAAAAACAACAATACAGCACATCACGCGGGTTTAAACGGCGTTGAAGAAAACGCTGAGGAATACGACTTACGCTGGGGAATCGATAAAAAGAAACATTTGCAGACAAGAAAAGATCAGATAGGGGCTTTGTTTGCTATTAAGCGTAAACTCTTAGCAAATTGTGAGTTGCGTATATCGAACGAAATAAACATAAAAAACAGCTATTTTCAAAGAGGTCAAAGCGTTTAAGCAAATTTCAGGCATATTATAAGACGATCACTTAAAACATTCAATCCGGAACAAAGAAGTTTGGTTGCAGTATGTTCTTTATTAATGCTATGTTGAGTTCGTCAATATGATATTGAAAACGCTCATGTCCATCAATCATCATTCACGAATGCTATAGTACATGCCAACTTAGTTATGGCTATTTTTAACATATGATTACTTTTCATTATAAATCAAAAATAAAGTTAAGAGGAGAGTCCGCGACAGCCGAGCGGTAGCGCCGGTTGGAAAATAGGTCCATGAGCGCCGGGGCTTTCACCACCTCGACGGCGTGGGTTCGAATACCAACCGAGACCAGACCCTCCCCAGTAGGAGAGGACAGACTATCCACGTACACATAGGGTAAAAAGTCTCGTAAGCCCTTACCGGGGCAGTCATGACCAACAAGGTCGTTACGCCAAGAAGAAGAAGAAGTTTAGGAAATGCACGTGAAGCTCACGGAACTTATTGAAGTAAGTAAAAACGCCAAGTTTTCCCTGGTCAGTATACGCTGCAAGAATTTTTTAAATCGTTTAGTACAATACCGGACTCTTATGCAACGATGGATAAAAAAAACACAAACAAAAAACAATCGTATTGCAGAGCCTTTTTCGTTTTCAAATAATTTTTGAATTAGTGTGCATATTATTTTAATAAGTTGTAATCGTAACGAAGCTTTGGGTAGAATAAATCTGTTATTAAAACATCGCGCAAGCAGCTTCAAATATTGTTCATCGGCTGAATCAAACACTTTACTCTCTTTTAAGTCGCTCTTTAAACGATTACAAGAAACACCATCATCCTGGCAGGTTCATACATTCTTTAGATTGCATGTCGACTGACAGTTGTATTTGGGGCAATTTTCTTCAAACGATCCGGAGAGGTTCAATCAAAAGACTTAAAATTGTTTTTGACTTTGATATTTAACATCACAACCGACTTTAACTGTTCTTAATTAAGCAAGCAACACAAGTTCCCTTTTCATTACTAGCATTGTTGCGTATTGCAACGGTCCGATCGAAATAGTATAAAAGATGACATATAGAGGGCGCTGCAGGATCGCTGCCATGGACTGCGTAGAGTCGGTTCAGCAGCGCGTAGGCGTATGAGTGAGGGCGGACAGCGACGATCACACCTAATTGGGAATGGGGCAACGCCCAATACCAAAACTCGGCTAAAGCGTCAAAGGCCGAGGTTGTCGCGTGCACGCATGCTGGAGGTGATAAAACATGCACTGGAGATGACAAACTCGACTTTCATTTCGGGCAGCGGAGAAAGTACTTTTAAGTTTTTCTATTTCTATTAAAATAATAATAGAAGTGTTCAAAAAAGACGTGTGTACATCTCTCCTGCCGGCGGAAAGAAAGTCTGTTGCGTTTGCAACAAGCATAATTAAATTTACAAGCACGTTTTGATTGGTCACATAAAATATGAACTTTGCTTGAACATTTAACATTGAACATTAAATGAAAAGTAACAGCAAAATGAGACGAGAATTCAAACGAGATAGTAACTACATTTTTGTTCATCAAAACAAAGTAAAATATACCCATTTTCTCACATGGTATCTCTCATTACATTAATGCTTTGATCAATTGACTTTAGAACTATGTCACTTGTTTAGGATGATCAAACGATCGATTTATCAGGTCCGTTCTCCATGACGATCCAGTTTTGACAGACCGTTTCATCTTCTTGATCTCTAATGACAGATGCTGATGGAGAGAATATGTCACATACTCGGGTCACTCCAGACTTTTCCCGTTATACCAGATATAACTTTAAATTAAAGTTAAAAACCCAGTTTTTCATTTTTAAGTTACACCGATATCTTACCGATTGTTAATTAATCCAGATGATCTTTCGAACTTATTGAAATTTCTCTAAAAAGAAAACACTCTCTGCGCCCTCTGTAAAGAAAACAAAACTTTGAATTGTATTAACAATAAACACATTGGAATTCAAGCTTCTTTTCATTTATGTAACAATTCATTTCATATATGTAAACAATATTCTTGCCATCGTTTGTAACCGATAAGGAAGACTTTTGTGTATTTCTTCCACACTCAGTGTTTTCCAATAGCGCGCATGTGACAAAAGAAACTTTCTCTTGTTTTTTGTTTAATCGGTTTAAACACTGCGATGCGAGCTTAACCAATTTCTGACCAGGCAGGCAGTAACGAGAAGAAGTTCAGTTCTGCTCTTCGTGCACTGAGCCTGGTCGCCAATAAGCATATGACGTGTTTTTGTAAAAGGATTTATCATGTTCGCTAAGAAAGCTACGTTTGCAAAGGTTTAAGAACACTAGCGTGGCAGGTTTCGCGAAATTTGCTCTTGAGAATCGTAATTTCTACTTTGAAAGACAATCACTTAGCATATTTAACGAGCAAAACTTCTCGCACGTATTGCGTTTTTTGAGTCAGTTTTGAAATTCATGATTTATTTCTCTCATGACGATTAACAAATGTTGTGCAATATGACAGACACGATCTTTTTTGTGGTTAACTTGGAGCACATTTACACTTAAAGGTTTTGCTTTCGAAAATGCGCCGAAAGTATCGAAGAATTTTATTAGGCATATTCGAACCTTTTGTCTGCTTTTTCTGAATAAACTCTTCTTGCTGTTTAATTCAACGGCAAACTTGAGGAATTTTTACAAATCAACATAACCTCAAACTGTATATTTTACTTGTCACGCAGTTTCACCTTTTTGACATCAGCATTTCTACCAGGTTTATAAACTTTGAAAAGAAAATTGATCAAATATCAACGACATCAAGCAAAACAAATTACCTTATTGTAAAAGTGAAACAAACTTAAATAACAAAAAGTTCACAAAAGTCTTTAACTCATTAGCTAAACTGACTGAGTCGCGATGACAAACGCATACACACCCACACACACAATTACACACATTAACAGAACGATAGGGGGCACATATATTACACGTCTGGTTCAATCAGTGGTCGGCTTTATAATAAAATTCTCCTCGTGTTTCACTTTGACAGATTTTCTTGCCCACGGTACTCAAAACTAGGGTACGCTTTAATAAAAGCTGGTTGGAGTAAGAAATCAGCGCAATGCCAAGGTGCCTTATTAAAAAAATCTAAATTTTACAAAAATTGGTGAAAATTTTTATAGCCAATCACATATTTTGTCAAAATTAACCATCCGGCTCGGCTTAAAAAGGCACGCAAGCTATTTCGGACCAATTTTGTGCAGGCATTACATTACCACAAAACCAAACGCGCTGTTTTTGGCTTATAAATAACGATACGATATGATTGCATGTCACTTAACCTTTATTACGTTTCTCCTAAACCCAAGCAAAATGCTGCATATGCAATGTTCAAAACACTTTAACTTACTCTTCTATAAACTTGAACGTGAACAAACGAGACATGAGATCTAAACTGCAGCGCGACATCCCGTCACGAAGCGCTACGTCACCTTGCAGGCGACTTAACTCCATATAAGAAAAGTGTCGCACAAATCATGCTAGACGATGCTGAACACAGCGAAATACGCGACGTCGCGCAACCTCTTGTCAATTGTCACTTCGAAAGGTTTAAAAACCGATAGCTGGACAAAACATTAACGCATTTTTTTCCAGCCTTCATAAATGTTTATCATTTATGAAACTTTTAACGGTGCTAAACCGTAAACTAACTGTTGTTACACAAGCAGAAAATGCCGGATAATCATAAACCTTCTACGGTTAATTTACATATCCACCACGTGTTGGTCATTTTGTTCCTAATTTTCTCAAGATTAAACAAAAATAAAAACGTTTTTTTGAGAAGTCGTGCAACTCACAATACAAAACTTCTCGATGTTTGTTTTACGTTGGTCGTTTCGCTCGAAATCGCCTAGCAGGTACCAGCTTCGAGGATCAATGGTTTGCAATACCAAGGTAACTTGTGCAAAGTGATAAGCCGTGTTGCAGAAATCTTGTCTATGACCTCGTGAAATTGACAAACTGACAATTCCAGCTCGCAGCGCGGTGTTGCTGAGCAAAGTAAAATCAATTTTATGTTTATTTCTACTGCTCGTAGCAGATTTTCGTAACAAAACACGTAAACACGAATGATTTAATTTGCATGTCATCGTCAGTGGGTTTCAGCTGTTTTGATGGTGCAAGAGTGCACGGAAGTACGTAACTCTATAAAGTTTTTGTTGTTTTATGTTTGGGTAGTTATTCCCAATGATGTTGTCAATTCATAAATGGAATCAAATAACAACGAAATAAAAAAATTAGTATGGCTGAAAAATTGTGATGTTTTATTTCGGCTAAGTTGTTCGAAGGTTCATTTTTGTTAAGAACAATTCCATGGTAATTGAAGTCTTTCGAGTGCTTCTAACGATGCAAAAGAGCTTATTGCTTTGGTTTTCACAATTCAATTTTTCTCGACACTGTTTTGGGTATTTTTTCCTGACATAAAACGCTTTACAACTGGTGCGTCTGCAATGGCTACTTATTGCCTGGCCACCCTGTTTGAACATTCTTTTTCAATTTCCATAAGAATTTACGTACGAGCAGCATCGCACCCTGTTAAATTTGTTTACTTTCCATTCAATAGATATATTTACATCCAGTAGACTTAAGTGCGTGTCAGGAGCCAGCATTGGCAGCACAAAATACTGATGTGATCGGATACGAACTGAAACGGAGCCATTACATCTGTTCGTGTATCCGGACGTCAGAGTAGTATTTGTGCCATCCTCTGATGTTTTTCGCAGGCATTGAATATCGGGCACAGTTGTATGTAATCTGCTTAAACAAGATTGACTGTGTAGAACGATAGTTTTATTTGAAATCCGGTATAAATGGCTGAAAAACAAAATCAGGTTCTGGATTCATTTTAGTCACTTCGTGGGCTTACTGGGTTGGGTTCGGTTGAAAACATCCAATAATCGAGGTTCGTCTCTTATCGTTTTTTCAATCTCTATCCCATCCATTTTAAAAGGTTCGATATGAGTTAAATTAAATCTTTCAGATTGTCTGTAATGAAGCAATAATAGTGGTGTGTTGGTATTTTATAGCTGAGAAGAATTTGTTTTCTGTTTGTAATAGTTTGCTGTCCGCACACTGCTAGCTTTCCTTTTCCGATCCCCTTATGTTTCGTGCTGTTTGAAGAGCAATCTAGGATATTACGTCTCCGTTTGTGTGCAAGGCAGCGAAAAGCCATTAAGATTTCACTTATGGTAAATTTATGCTTCAAATCGTGTTTTTTATCCGTCAGCCTCAACCGATCGGTGTCCTACGGTGGCTTTTCTGTTCTCTACCTGGCTTTTTCTCTAAGCTACCGGGCTGACGGATATGCTGAAGGCCATAAGCTTCAATCTCAGCATAACCGTAAAGCCTGACAATCAGCAAAGCCTCGCTGCCAGGCGGCGGGGCTCGTTCTCGCGCAATAGTCAACTGTATGGCGGATCTAACAAGTCACAGCAGACGACCGCTTTTTATGACAACGTATAAGAACAACCAGGTAGATGTTCGATAGAACCGTTTACACTTGAGGCAAGTAATCTCATTTCACAAAAGGTCGCAGTGCTGCATTTGTAAGTGTTGGCGACCTTGACTCCTTATTTACAATTTTTTTTTCAGGAACCATTTCTTTTTTATTAACGCATTTTGCATTCCTTTTGCACCTACTTCGCGGGCAGCTTATGAGGGTAAGTCGGCCCGGTTTATCTTTTCCATACATATCTTTTTTTGAAGACCGTGTTTTTTTTACCGTTTTATTTCAATTCGAACGTTCAGGTATGAATAGTTTTGGGGTTGAAGACAGTTGAATTGGTGGTTAGTCTCTCACATTGTAGCAGCCGAATAGGATGCAAGTAAGATTGGGTAGGATTGTGATCGAACGGGAAAATTATTGTGTAGTGTTTTAAAACAGTTCTGCATTTTTTAATTCAAAACAATGTGGCTTTGCGGTTTCTGACAAACTCTCGTTAGCGGTCAAGATTTGTCAAAAATTAAGTTTCGATTTGGTTTGTTACCAGGTTTGCACACCAATACTGTATCGATTTTGCGACAAAACTCATTATTCAATAACACCATGAAGTGCCCGATTTTTTTTCAATCACTGGTTTAAGTTTTAAATCAAACTTTTGGACCATCGCAAACAATCTGTTTTGGTCACCTGGATATACATGAAAAAACTTGCGAAGTATTGTTTTGTATCTATAAAAGCACCAGCAATGTCAACTGTAACATTTTTGTATATTCTTGTAGTTTTATAATTCCTGTTATAGTTTCAGCAATGACAATGGGCAAAAGGATCAATTTGCAACAATGAGTAAATAAAATTTTTACTATGTTTGGCTTAGTCGTAGTATTTTATCGAAAAGATTCAAGAAAGCGTGGAGGGTTGCGAAAAACATTGTTAGGCAGGGTGTTGAGTTAAGTTATGGGTCAAATTTAAATTATATATTAAATAATCGTAGGGGTGATGCTTCGAGCGTAAGGTTTTACCGTAAGGTCCCTAATTAAATGAAGTGACGCACCAAAAGTGATGCAAAACCTTACTTTTGTATGGGACCAAACAGAACCCTCATCCCATTGCATTGCATTGATTGCCTTAGCAACAGTATCGCTTGAGGGGAAATCGATGGATCACTATAGCAACCAATGCTTGCTTGGGGGGATTTAAAAGGATGTCTTGAGGAGAATTGGAAGAATCACTATAGTAACCAGCTTACTGAAGAAACTCCACCTGGGGAAACTCCTTTACAATGCAAAAAATCCTTTACAATGCGAGGTAAAAAACATAAAACATATGCACAACACAAAACACAACTGCACAAAAATTATCCGTGGCCCGCAGATTATCGTACTCATACTATATGTAGAACACTGGTGAAATCAGAAGGAATTTGAAAGTAAGGATATGTTATGAGATGTGCCTGCTGGACAGGCGAATTTAGACGGATTAGACAAATGAAGAATATTGTCCTTTCCAAACCAAATCAATCGGTAATTGTCGATTCCCAACCTTTGTTTGTGATTCGGTATTCAAAACAACCCCTTTGGAAACAGCTCAGATCTGTAACAATATGAAACCGGGCAATATTTTGACACATGATAGCTATGAGACATGGTTTCTTCCTATTGAGCTATGGCTCTTCAAACCGAGATGAGGCTTAGCTTTTTATCTATTGAATCAACTGCAGACCCGTAAAACCAGGCATGCAGTGAGGAAAGTGAAAATCTGTTGGAGATTTCGAGTCCACACCGACAATTATAATCAAGGAAATATTTTAATTTGTCATTAACCAACCAGTGAGGCAATATCGTATCAGAATGACCGGGATTTGAAATAGCCTCTCACAGTTTAATAGAACGACTGAATCATCTAACCGTGCTAAGGATTTAAATGAAAAAATATCCATCGTAAGTTTCTTCTTCTTCTTAGCGTAACGACCTTTTCGTCATGCCGACCCGTTAAGGGCTTACGAGACTTGTTTCCCTGTTATACGTGGATAGTCAGTCCTCTCGTACAGGGGAGGGGTCCGGTCTCGGTTGGGATTCGAACCCACGCCGTCGAGGTGGTGAG